>NW_013665797.1:524935-531334 GCF_000517525.1 Limulus polyphemus | reverse complement strand
TAAGAATATATACATACTCTAAGTACTTTTACTAAAACTAAACTAACAACTAACCAAAACTAACAATATTATAATACCACCAATTAAGTACTACATATATATATATATATATATATATATATATATATACTACATAAAAAAATTAACAGTAACAAAACAAAACTTTCTACAATTTTTGAATAAAAAATTTCCTAGTTAAGGTGTAAAGATGATATCTTAGTAATGGCTATAAAATGAAAAGTAACTGATTACAGCTTGATAAGAAACCCAGATGTAATCAAAACAACACTTTAAGAGACATCTTAAAGTTGAGAGAGAAACTACACTAGTATAAATATATAAAGCAATGAAAGGGAACTGAAATCTGAGACAGGAGATTTAGAAGATTATAGAACATCAAGAAAGTTGGTGAAACAGGAAATTAGGATATCAAAAAGCATGTATGAGAAAAGGTTGGCTGAAATGTAAAAACAGTAAGGATTTCTTTAACTACATTAAGAGTAAACAAAATGTTAGGATGGAGGTAGGACACTTGAAGGATTATAAAGGGAGGCTTGTATTTGATGATTATGAGATGACTGGGTTATTAAATTTTGCTTTTTTTTTTCAGTTTTTACTAATGAAGATTTAAGCAGTATTCCACATCTTGAACAGTTGATAAATGGAAACGAGATCAATCAAGATGACTGCATTAATTATGATGGTTAAGAAAAAAATTGGGAAGTTTAAAAAATGATAAGGCACCTACACCAGATATATTTCCCCAAGGGTTTTGAAGGAGGTTAAAGATTGGATATGTGAGCCACTTACTGCTATTTTTTGTCAGTCCTGGAATAGTGGGCAGGTACCAGAGTATTGGAAGTTAGCTAATGTAACTCCTTTTTTTCAAGGGAGGTGATAAAAATTATCCCAGTAATTATAGATCCATTAGTCTTACATCAGTTGTGGGAAAAGTTTTGGAAAGTCTGTTAAAAGATGCTTTGCAAAGACATTTAACAAAGTTTAGAATTTTATTGGATAGTCAACATGGTATCACTAAGGAAAGATCTTGCCTTACAAACCTTTTGACAATCTTTGAAAAGGTTACTGCTTATGTAGATGAGGGTAAGGGTGTAGATTTGGTGTATCTGGATTTTCAGAAAGCATATGATAAGGTGCCACATAAAAGGCTTGTAAAATAATTATCTCTATAGGTGTGGGGAATAAGTTAGCAAACTGGATAGAAGAGTGTCTGGATGGAAGAAAGCAGAGGGTTGTTACAAATGGAATTCTGTCAAACTGAATTAATGTTACAAGAAGGTACCTCAGGGCTCAGTCTTAGGACCTTTGCTCTTTTTGATTTACATCAACGACATAGATGAAGGAATAGTCAATAAATTACTTAAATTTGCAGATGATATTAAAGTTATGGGTGTTGATAGCTGTTAAGATGGTGCTGATTTACAAAAGGATTTAAATAACTTAGTGAGTTAGGCAAATAAATGGCAGATGGGTTTCAATGGGAATAATAGTGTTATGAAGGAAAGGGATCTTGGTGTAATAGTCGATCAGTGTGCTGTTGCTAGTGGTAGGGCAAATTGTATCTACAGAAATAGCGATTACAAGTCTAAAGAGGTTATAATTTCATTGTACAGGTCACTGGTTAGGCCACATTTGGAATATTGTGTTCAGTCTTAGGCTCCTTGCCTTAGGAAAGACATTGAATTGTTGAAAAGGGTTCAGAGAAGGGTTAGTAGAATGGTGCCTGGGATGGAGTGGTTGTCATACAAGGAGAGACTGAAATCTCTCAAATTGTTTTCTCTTGAAAAAAGAAGAGTTAGGGGGAGTTAGAGTCTGATTGAGGTGTTTAAGATTGTAAAAAGGATTGATAGCGTTGATGTATCATCTTTTTTCATATTTAACAGTGAGAATAGTAGGACAAAAATATAACTTTTGGCAAGGTAGAAGTCATCTTCACCTAAGACAGTTTCATTTTTCTAACAGAGTGGTTGGCTTTTGGAATGGGTTGCCTTTGGATGTTGTAAAGGCAGTAAATTTAAGTGAGTTTAAGAAAAAGCTTGATAAGTATATGAATGATAAGGGCTGACTTTAAGATTTTTTTTTTAATTATTTTAACTTAGTTTAAGGATGGAACAGCCAGCGTGGACTGCTAGGTCCCATGTTATTCCAAAACATTATGTTGAAATCATTTCTTCCATCTAGGCTTACCTTGTATGTGTAGATACAACCTTTTCTTCTGATGTCCCACAGCTATTAAAACAGCATAATACAAAAGTTTCTCTTTCAGCCTTTTTTAAAACTTCAGTTTCATAATATCACACATTCACATCATAGTATAAAGTTCAATGCAAGGAAATAAAAGAATTCTCTTCCTAACAAAGTTTTACAAGTTAAAAACCTAAACCAATAAAGATCTTATAATTTAATTTGTGTAAAATACATCTAAAAAACAAGATTTGTTTCCGAAATTGGATAAATTGTTTTCTTTCACAATACAAAGATATAAATAGAAATCTTTGTTTTATTTTTCTGCCTATTTTCAATCTCAAAAACTAATCCGACTATAAACCTATTTGACCTGTTCAAATAGTCCAGTAACAGTATAAAAAAAAGAAGTCACCATTTTCAACCTAAATTGCCTTAGCAATATACTTGATAAAATATAAATTATTGATAACATTAAAACATACTATAGATATTTCTCATTTGTTTATACACAAAATTACATATATACAGACAATAATTTTTAAAAAACATCCAAAACAATATGCTTATTGATCTGTCAGTAAAATCATATGCTTATAGTATTAAGGATATGAAGTAGAAATATATTTCGCCAGAGAAATACTTAAATAAGAAAAAAACTGACAAAAGAAATTAAAGGAGGAAATATTTGTTCAAAATTCTTCAAAAACCTTAGATGTACCCAAGTTCTTATTTGCTCTCTTTTTCTGTTTGTTTTTTACTCTATTGTTACCTTTCTATTCTTTATTTTATATTAGGCCAGTTTATCATTGCCTACTTATTTGGTCTCACATTGTCTTTTTGGTTTTGATTTAGTTAAATATTGTCAGTATTTAATAATTTTTTTATTTTAATGTTTCATAACATCAGATTTAACATGTGCCTTTTTTCAGACCTTGATAGGTGTTTCTTTGGTAAATTCAGATATCTCTACAACCATGCATTAATACTAAAAGTATGATTTTTTTTTCTTATAAAAAAAATCATCACTTTTAAGGCTTAATAGTTTTCATTTACAAACCTTCAATATCTTATCAACCCATGTTACACACAAACAAAAACAAAGGCATTTACATCTCACATTACTGTCTATGATTAATAAATTTACCTTTAAAGTGGTATCTAATGAACCAGAGGCAAGAAATTCACCAAAGGGATGGAAGTCCAGACATTTCACGTTTGATTTGTGTCCAGTTAATGTCCTGAGAACTGATCCAAAGGATAAAAAGTGAGAAAATGTTACAAACTGTTGTCCTAACTTAACTGCTACTAGAAGAATGTAAAGTGAATACTAATGCTATGTCCTTAAGAATTTTATAACTTATGTTAAACCACTTTCACTATTTAAATATAACATTTTAGTAAAAAGAAGCAATTTTTCTTTATAACAACAAACATACATTAAAATGCGATGACTGCATGAACATTTCTGTTTGATCCATATCTATGTTTATGAGCAGAAATACTTTCACCAGGTGAGACGCTTACTTCACTGGAGATGGTTAAATGGCATGTGTGCACCAACTGTTGGCATTGAGGGGGAAAATTGAATGACTATCAAACTTGTAAAACTAGGAAACTAAATAAAGTAACAGGCTTTAAGTTCTTTCTAGAGCATACTCAAAAGACCCTGAAAGTTTCATGGTGATAAGAGGTCAGGAACGTGTAAAAACTTTCATTACGAACAGAGAAACAGACACAAGCCACACTATATTATACATTTTTTTTAAACGGCATCAATGGAAAAACTTGTTCTCTGAACACACTACTAAATAATACTACTTTGAGATTTGTTCTAACTATAACTTTAAATTACTTACTGGGAGTGTGGAAAAATGAATCTGATCTGTGAATACTTAACTTTTGTTATTAACCAAACCAAATTGGTTTTAAAGCTGTTTTTACTACATTATACCAGGTTGATTTTAAATCCACTAAGGGTGATATTTCACTGGCTGTACCTCAAACAATAATGTAATTAGTTGCAAGTCAGATCAGACTAATATAGAATTTGCTACAAATATGTTGAGATTGATTTCTAATTAGCTGCAGTTCAGACCCAAATTATTTACTTTTTATTACAAGTATACAAATTTGACATATAAGCTAAACACCAGACTAGATTTACATCTCATTTCTATATTTTTAAACCAGTCTGACTTTATGTGTGTGTGTGTGTATTGTGCAGCAACATTGTCATATGTTCTAGTAATCTTGGATAACTATAGCTATTAAGTGAAAAAATCTTACAAGTAAATAAAATTTTCTCCGGCTAATAGATAAATTAGAAAAATCTTATTCAGAACAGTAAAAAAACATTAAGGGTCAGTCAAGACAAAATGAAATAGACTCATTAAGTCTTACTGTTTGTTACTCATTATTATATTCACTCATAGGTATAACTTTAGCTTACATACAGAAGAAGGTAATGAAAGGCAAAGTTTACTGTTTAGATATATATATATATATATATATATATTTAAGTATACATGTTGAATTGCTTAAGTACAGATACATACTTTTTGCTTCCTCCAAGTTCCAAATCTTCATAGTCCCTGCCACAGAGCCAGCACAGACCATGTCTTCTACTTGACCAAACTTAACACATTCAACTGCAGTTGTATGACCAGTCAGACTCTATATGCATGAAAACGAAAAGAAATGTTCACACGTATGAAGATTACATTCAACTGCAGTTGTATGACCAGTCAGACTCTATATGCATGAAAACGAGAAGAAATGTTCACACGTATGAAGATTACATTCAACTGAAGCAGACAGATCCATAGCAGTTTACCTAACCAGTAAAGTCACCAGTTACATTCAACAGCTTCGAAACTATAGCTATTATATAACTGTTAGCAGCTTTTTCTTAATCAGAAACAAACTAAAACAATAAAGAGTATAAAACATGTCTGGTACAGATAAATGTGAGAAATGTGTCAATTCTGATGGCAACACATAACACTGCAGATTTTCCAAAAGTAAACAGACAAAATATTTAATTTAAACAAACCAAAATGTAGAGTTGTTTAATTAACAAATTTAGCAAAAATAATTGTGGGAAATATGAGCATCACATCATGTAAATCCACTATATTGTATTTGAATAAACCATTAGAAAAAAAGTGATAAAACAGGAAATGTCAGATTTGATAAATTTTTATTTTAATTATCATTTGAAATATTGTTTTAAAAAAACACCTAACTATTCATCTTCATTATGTCATTACAGATTTAAATATTGTGCATGATCTGTAAACTTTCATTTTTAAAATGTTTTAAATACACGTAATACAACACTTAGAAATGAAACAAACCAATATCAGGTTCTGAGAAATAAAACTGATCATTTTGCAGTAACACAAAAATGCTCAGCCAGCAAAAAAAACAAAAACAAAAAACCTGTTTTGTACACACTATCCACAAATACAAAAGGTGGTATTTAATTTAAGAGTCACAATCCAAAACTGGTCACCTGTCTTCCTTACAAAGTAAGAAACATTTCAGCAATTAGTAAAAATCAGCCATGTATCATACATTAAATTAATGAATCCAGAATGTTAAAATTTCCTTAAACTAGTTTGAAAAAATAAAACTATGATAAATAATTTTCATATGAATTTCTTATTTACTAAAAATATCAGAGTGAATAGTAAAATGAAATGTAACTGTGTGTGTGGTCAATTAAGTATCCTATCAAAATATCAACAACATTTATTGGAATACAGTGCAATTATTACTTTATGAGTCTTTTCACTGGTTTATGTAAGATATTCATAGGTAAAACTGCAGACAACAAAAACCAAATGTCTTAGAAAATGTTAGTTGTGTTCTTTATTCAAACTCGGCCTAAAAGACACAGAATATTTCACTTTAAAACAAAAACAATTTGTTGTCATGGCCAACAACCTATGAAATAACCTAAATCTAATTACTAATTATTAGAATTTTTTATTATTTCTTTTAGAACTATATACTAAGTACCAACTAGTTTTCCCCCATGTTTTTGGCTGCTAATGTGCTGCCATCTCCAGGAAAGTTCTGAGTAGGACTATTTATGTGTTGATAGTGGCTGGGAATCAGTCATTGTCTTCTTGATGGAAATTTGATGTCTCATCCAATTTACGATTTAAATTAGACTTATATGATCAT
>NW_013665797.1:521650-524925 GCF_000517525.1 Limulus polyphemus | reverse complement strand
CGGAAAAATCAATTAACAAACGGAGACGTAACACAGTCATTGTCTTCTTGATGGAAATTTGATGTCTCATCCAATTTACGATTTAAATTAGACTTATATGATCATACAGACTACTAACCATGACAATGATTGGGATTCAGTCACCACAACCTTTACATTAAGTACTTAACTGCAACTACTTGTTGAAACTTACAATGAAATATAATTTGTCGTATTAAAGTAGGATTTAACATTATTATTCTAAGAAAACTGTATTTGTCTGGCATTGTGTATTTCTATGGTAAATCAGCAATTGAAGCTTGAACATTTTCACAATACCAGAACCAAAGGAAACCTTCACTGAATGTAAGACACAGGAAACATTTGTTAAATGAAGGACAGATGAAATCTTACAAGTCAGAACAAGTTGTTATATTAACAAAATTCAACAACTTGGTCTGACCATCTATATAGCAAGCTCCACATACAATGGGTAGTACAAATTATAATTCAAAGGGAATGACAAAATGGAAGCCTAGTCCCATGCAGACCTTCCCTAAAGAAAAAAAATACAGACATTGAGATTAGCTTCTGTTGAGTGCAAATGTTCTAGAAACAACATGATTAAGGCAAGTTAAACTACATCCTGTTCAGAAAAATTGCTAACAAACATAGCAAGACTACTTGGATATTTTGAAACCTTTCACTTGACTAAATCATATGTAACAAAAAGCCATAAACTTGTTACAAAAATTAAATACAGTAATTTTAAATTTCTATACATATACATAATTATATGAATATCAAATAAAGTAGTATTAAACAATTAATTAGCTATTAAATATGCACTTTAAGATGATTATAATTAAATATTTGTAAATTATTAACTTTATCTGGACTACAGGAATGAGGAGATACAAAAAAGTTACAATTAGTCTACTTTTTTCACTTCAGTGAAGGCAATAACTTTCATCATGTTGTAGTTGTAACACAATACTGAAATCTGAAAAATATGACTCCTTAAGGGTTTATAAAAAATGCCATACGTAGACAATATTATTATCCAATCGTCACATTTCTCATAAAACTAGTATATCATCATGACTCAAAATGCTCTTAGTATCAATAAACCATTTCAATCTCTTTCAACACACACCAGATAAAATTAATGATCTAACAATAATGTTCATATACCCAACAAAAATACAGATTTAAGAGGCCAACATTCACGGGCAAATGCAACATGTCTCTTCCAAGCATTACCAACATGACCAATTTTGACACCAGAAAAATAATGAAAAACACAAAAAAAATCGAAAATCTGTCTAATATCACTGTTTGTGACCTGGAAGTACGAATTGCCAAAACTCCTAAAATTATGCTTTTTGTGGCATCTTGTATTTATGCCAATTTTCACCTTGATTGCTATAAATATGACTGCACAGGAGCCCAAAATATACATTTTTGGATTGTTTGACTTTTGATACCATAAAATCCTTAAAAAGGTTTAATTAAAAAAAAATGGAAAAGGTTTTTGGACATAAGTGAAGTCAATCTGCCGAGAAATGAAGGAATGGCAGTCGATTGAAAAGTGTTTGGAAGAAGAAGAAAAAAACAGGAAAACAAATTAAATATGTTTATACAATCTAGCAACAGATGGCGCAACATATAGGATAGAAACTTTTAAAATCCTACTATATATTCTCGATGAGGAGGAAGTGGAAAGAATACCTGACCTTCCCAGGTCCATCAAAATAGAACCTAAAAATCGAATACAGCGGGCGATTGATGAGAGGTTCCACAAAGTTTTTTAAACGACCCTTGAGAATCCGCTAATTTTTATGTATAATTTATAATATTCATCTAGTCTAAATTTTCAGCAGATCTATACTGTACGCATTCCATCACATGCAGCAACTTTTATTTTTCGCAGTTGTGCATAGCAAACTGTCGACGTTTTGACTCAGTATCAGTTGTTGTTCGGAATATTGTTTCCCCACTTTAAAAACTAAAACTTAACTGTTTAAAGCTACCCCTTTAGGTCAGAAGATAAACTTGATGGGGTTCACAAGAGTTTCGATCACATCAAAAGGGTCAGCAAGGCTTAAAACACTGAAAACGTAGGAACTACATTAATATTATTTTGCTTGTTTTAAAAATATTAATTTTAAACAAATGAACCATAAAATAACAAATAGAATGAGTTTCCTTTAACTAATGAATATCTTTTCATGTGGTTTGGTTTGTTTTGAATTTCGCGCAAAGCTACACAAGAGCTATCTGCGCTAGCCGTCCCTAATTTAGCAGTGTAAGACTAGAGGGAAGGCAGCTAGTCATCACCACCAACCGCCAACTCTTGGGCTACTATTTTACCAACGAATAGTGGGATTGATCGTCACATTATAACGCCCCCACGGTTGAAAGGGCGAGCATGTTTGGTGGGATGGGGACTCGAACCCGCGACCCTCAGATTGCGAGTCGAGCGCCCGGGCCATTTTTCATGTGTGATTAATGTGATGAAGTGTTAAAATCAACACTAGACCAAACTACAACAGTACGAACTGGGTGAAAGCACTTCGCTTGTTAGTAAACGTAAAGCTTCACAATGGATTATCTGTGCCGAGTCCAGCGTATGAATCAGTCCTCGAATTTTGACGTTATAAGCTAAGCCTCGAGAACGGTGGAGGGAGGTTAAAGCGACGTCAACTTTAAAATAAGTTTTTATTTTAACTTACCTGTCGGGTTATAGAAACACTGACGTAAATTGTGTTTAACCTTAAAATCGTAAGTTGATCGTAAAGAAATTGTCATATTCTAGTAGCAACTTTGAACAAGAGAAAATCAGATAAACGAATTTATCATATAAAACATTACTTAAGTTTGGGGTTCGATTTCTTTGAAAAACACAACGAAATTCACAAAGTATAGTTTTTGGTGTTGATGAAAAGTCTTTCCAAAGGGCTGATTTTGCTTTTGCTCATTCCATAGTAGCCTTGACTTGAACTGCAGAAACAACAATAAATTTTCTACAGCTATTACTTATGACTCATTGGTTGAGGTATGATCAATGATATACAAGCCTATCAATCATTGAACGTTTTAAAAAAATGAAATTGATTACAATGAGAAGAGCAATTACTATTCCTTCTAATTCACAGTTATATTCGCCTTCTTTGATTGAATTCTAACGGTTTTAATCGCTTTAACTTCAACAGGAACTCCATCGTGACTGCATTTACATCTTGCAGCTGAGACTATGGTAAACATGAATTTCGTACATTATCCTAACGTATTGT
>NW_013665797.1:516298-520907 GCF_000517525.1 Limulus polyphemus | reverse complement strand
AGAAAGGACTTTTGTCGCTAAAGTTTCGTCGGAACGAATTTACGGAAAATTAACTAACGACTGGAGGCGTAACAGTATGTTAACTACTTTAGCACTGAAAACAGGTCTTCTATAGATAGAGTTTGAACATCTTGATTTAAACGGGAGGAAGAATTCATTTTCAAATTGAGATTTCTCAGCAAGAGATGTACAAATGAGTACAGAATTGTATTTTTCAGAAGCATTAAAAATAAATTATCGTTGAAAGGTAAATTTCAGTGCTCTTCGTCGATTGTTGTATACTGTGCTGATCAAAACAGTCAGTAATTTCTGTAGATCGACTCTCGATTTGAAGATTGAAATACTTATTTCAACACATACGTTCATTATTGATATTGAATTGTAATTTTCACGGCACGGTTATCATTATGAAAGTATCAGTTATTCAGTTTTTAAGCAAAAACCTAGATGAGAAAATTAAAATGATTTTTGCAGTTTTAAAACTTGATATATATATATACAAAAAACAAGAAAATGTGAACACTGGGATTTCCTATAAACTTATTATCCGTTTATATTAATGTGGATGATTATTTCTATATTATAACAAGTATGTAAATAAACAGTATGGTGTGTAGCAGTAAAATGAAAACAGTAGAAGTGAACGAAGGTGTCGAAACTAATTTCAAGTATTCTAATAACTTGTTAATTTACTGTGTTTTCCCACTAAGTATATAAACATTCTAAGTAGACAAAATGTTGATTCAACGTGTTTTAAAATTAAGTCATCAGCGGAACATTCAAACTTCAGTGCTTCTGCACGTGCAGCTTTGTCTAACTCGATTGCGGATAATGAAGTAGGCCAAGCAAGGCAGGCAAGTTAAACAGAAGTTGGCTGCCTAAATCGGAAACCGCAAACACGATGGCGGTCGAGTGTGAAGTTCAACTTAGTTGAGGACATATATTTATTCGTTAAGTTTTCATCGTCATCGTGATAAGATATTTTCCAACCCAATGAATTTTGTATACAAGTAAACAACAAAAATAAACCTTCCCTATTAGTCTAATACTGAACTTCAATAACAGCCCCAGTAAACAATGGTAGGTGTAAAAATAAAATCACAACACATACATAATATATAAATCTGTGGATCCGTGACAAAAGGCGGATAACATTCAAAAGCTTTACTATAGGTTTTACAAACATCATTACCAGGATTTCAAAGTTCTTCCCTACGACAAAATTTATACACAAATTGGTACAAAAGCACTGACACGTGTTATAAAACACGCAGTTGAAATCCTGAACATGCACACGATTTAGTCATGTTTTATCCTTTCCGCTTCCTCTCGATTAAAAAAAAAGTCGCTGGTGAAAAGTCTATACAGAAAGAATGCACGTATAAAAAAGCTACGAGACCACGTGTAATTACAGGGAATTCACATCCTCAGAGAACAGATGTGGTCTTACTATGCCTGTTTCTAAAAATAATGCAAACACTAACGAACTGAGCAACAATTGAAAGGCTGCTTCTATGCTTGAACAAACAATGAAACCAGTTACGAATTAAACAACAATAGAAAGACTGCCTCTATATTTGAACAATGTAAAGTGACAAAATGAGTAAAAACTGAAAGAATACTCCGATACTTCAACAAACAATGTAAATATTATTAAAATTAACAACAGTAAGATTGGCCGTGGCTCGATTCTATTCTGTTTAATGTCTCGTGCTTGTACAATTCAAAAATAAACTGGTATAAAAACCAGTTCACTGATACAATAGGATGGAAATGTATTCAACGAACTGGATTTCTTCAGCTTATGAGAAAAAAGAAAAAGAACAAATATGTTACACAAAAGAAATACATCAGAACTGTATACTTTTTCACTGACTATTGTTTCGTGTGAACACGCTTTCTAGATAATTACCCACGTTCCTCTGGTTAGAAACCTCAACTCGCTGAGTATCCTCTATCCTTCACCGTTCGTGCGCTATCACTCACATGATATCGGCTGCACATTAATAAATCCGATTACCCCGCGAACCTGCAGAGCACCACTCTTTCAACAGTTGGTTATTGGACTGTATCTTCGCCCATTTAATCATCAGTACTGAGTAAAAACAAATGTTAGTTAAATCTGTTATCCAAATGTTTATTTTAACACGGCTAAAGTTACGGTGAAATCATGAAGACCTGGATTGCGAGGGCAGTCAGCGATGGGAGGTTATATGTCACTACAGACTTATTCACGCACGATTAAAACACCAATCGTGCTGACATGTGTAATTACTTAACAGTTTACCACCCACCACCACCCCATTAATCAGCTCACGCTTTCTCCTTTTAAAACTTCATAATTCTGTTTACTAAAGAAATATGTTTAACCTAGCCGATGTACTTAGAGTTCTGTACTTGACACGTTTATAATCCACCAAAAACGAATAAAATATATAAGCACTTTACACCATGTGCTGGACAATAAACATGGAAAACGTCACAAAAATCTATACAGCTAAATACTGACGCTGTACGACACTCAATTTTTATTTAATTAATCAAGAAAAGAATAATTATCTCGATAAATACTGTTTAGGTATTGAATTGTTTCTTATTACTCTAGATGGAGATAGTATGCCAAACATTGAGCGAAACCGGCATCAATGGAAAGACAGCCCACGTGTTGAACCACTAGGCCAAACAGCTTCGAAATCATTGATATAAAAACTCAGCAAAGCCAAGACTGAAACAGATAGGCTTGGACGTGTGCCAGAAAATTAGCCTAAACATGTATTGTTACATCTATTGCATATACCATGTAACTACACAGCCTGTCAGGCTGTTATTACCCACATGGTATCTTGAACGTGTACGAAAACCGAGTATGATATTTATCTAAAATGTGAAATACAACCTATATATTTTAACTTATTACATGCCTAACTTTCATGATGGAATCAACACTTTTAACACTGAGACACGCTAAGTTCTCGGTGTTGATGCTATAATTAAACCACTACCTTGACTGTCCCTCCCTCTATTCTAAAGCAGAATATATATATATTAAATTCGTTAAATGCTAATTCCAATTTAAATTCCTCAAACTTTCCATAACAAACTAACGAATGATTAATAGTTTGTAATTACATGAACTGGAAACGATGTAACTATGGTACGGTAAGACCCCACTTTAAAGCTGATTCATTAGAGCTTTTGTCACCTTGAGAGACTTTTTTTTCACGAGAGAGAAATAAAATTATGAAAATCCAAAACTCCCTGAACACTACTTTTTTATACTAATGGTATGAGTGCACTAAATAATTTGTATTTAATAAAGTAATGCAAACAAATAACACAGAATAATAACATGCAAAAAGCAACTATCACAAACTTTCTGGCGTTTCTAGCTACGCAATATTAACCCTTAAAACGTTATCCAGTTACACAATATCTTTCCGTTGGGAAAATAACATTTTCTTAGGAAGTGATCTACAAAATCTCTGTACAGAAAACAACGTAATATAAACGTTATTTGGTAGACGAAAACATTGCATGTCTATTGGTTATAACTAATATAGTCGCAAACGTAAGAGAGAACTACATGTATTAACAAATCCTGAAAGAGAGGATGTGACAGATGAGCGTGGCAGGAGGGGTATGGTTTTCTATTTGATGGCTCTGTAACCAAACAAGTTTGAAGGCTAATAAAAGTGTGCTTTTTTCCAGCGATGACGATATTATAGTGAGTAATTTACGTTAAATTTACCAGTACCTAAATCATTCACAGGTAAGAAACAATGCCTTCAGTTACACATCTCCATATATGCAATGTTAAGATGAGCTCTGTTTTCAGGAACCCTTCCCGAGCGCTGATCGGGGGACAGAAGTTGTGATGTACCAAATTCATACAAAGTCGAGCAACTTTTTAGTGTTACAATATATGGCAATCGTAAAATGAAACATTATCAACAGGGCCATAGCTTCTTTGGTTCTGACCAAAAAAAAAAAAGAAGAAGAAGAAGAAAAAGTGAGAGAGAAAGGTCAAAGTTTTCTAAAGCCTTCCGTATTTGTACTATAGACATATTTATTGTATATTATATAATTTGTGTATGTTGGGGGGGGGGGGGTTCTAGACACATCCCCCCGAACCGAAATCATGGATAAGGCCCCGGTGATATATAGACATATTGTTACCAGCACAGAAATGTAATATATTTCCATTGTTTGGTATAATGTAACCTAACAGAAGTTTGTTAGTTTTTAATGCACCAGTTAGCTGATTCAGTTACCAACAGAATACAAACAAAGGGGGCGAGTGAAAAGCAGAAAGTGCTTAAATTTCTAGAGAAAGGATCCTTAACACACCGTCAACCCCTTCGTTTCCTACAAACTAGCTATTTTTTGTAAGTGACAAAGATGACTAACCTAGTAGAATAAAAATAAGCATATTTAAGACTAATATCGTGGCTGGAGTTTGCACCAACCACCAGCACTGCATGTATGATGGCGTTATTATTTTATCATCTTGTATGTATGTGTTTTCAGGTGTTATAGGATGGTGAAGGTTTTACACTACTAGAGTACCCTTATCCAAGATATTAAGTACATTCTCCCATCTTCCCAGCTG
>NW_013665797.1:508687-515298 GCF_000517525.1 Limulus polyphemus | reverse complement strand
TGTTATAGGATTGTGAAGGTTTTACAGTACTAGAGTGCCCTTATCCAAGATATTAAGTACATTCTCCCATCTTCCCAACTGTTTATTATCTTGTGTGTATGTGTTTTCAGGAGTTATAGGATGGTGAAGGTTTTACACTACTAGAGTACCATTATCCAAGATATTAAGTACATTCTTCCATCTTCCCAGCTGTTTATTATCTTGTGTGTATGTGTTTTCAGGAGTTATAGGATGGTGAAGGTTTTACACTAGTACCCTTATCCAAGATATTAAGTACATTCTGCCATCTTCCTGGCTGTTTATTATCTTGTATGTACGTGTTTTCACGAGCTATAGGATGGTGAAGGTTTTACACTAGTACCCTTATCCAAGATATTAAGTACATTCTCCATCTTCCCGGCTGTTTATTATCTTGTGTGTATGTGTTTTCAGGTGTTATAGGATGGTGAAGGTTTTACACTACTAGAGTACCATTATCCAAGATATTAAGTACATTCTCCCATCTTCCCAGCTGTTTATTATCTTGTATGTATGTGTTTTCAGGTGTTATAGGATGGTGAAGGTTTTACACTACAAGAGTACCCTTATCCAAGATATTAAGTACATTCTGCCATCTTCCCAGCTGTTTATTATCTTGTATGTATGTGTTTTCAGGTGTTATAGGATGGTGAAGGTTTTACACTACTAGAGTACCCTTATCCAAGATATTAAGTACATTCTCCCATCTTCCCAGCTGTTTATTATCTTGTGTGTATGTGTTTTCAGGTGTTATAGGATGGTGAAGGTTTTACACTAGTACCCTTATCCAAGATATTAAGTTCATTCTGCCATCTTCCCAGCTGCCTGAAAACACATACATACAAGATAATAAATGTAAAACCTTCACCATCCTATAACTCTACTAGAGTACCCTTATCCAAGATATTAAGTACATTCTGCCATCTTCCCGGCTGTTTATTATCTTGTATGTATGTGTTTTCAGGAGTTATAGGATGGTGAAGGTTTTACACTACTAGAGTACCCTTATCCAAGATATTAAGTACATTCTTCCATCTTCCCAGCTGTTTATTATCTTGTGTGTATGTATGCATGTATTAATTGATCAATGTGAACTGAGTGTGTTTAATCGAGATTTGAGTATCCACTCAGTTATGATAACTTAGTAACCGATCAATGAAATTTCCCTATCTTAATCAATTAAACGAATTAACCAATGAAACTCGGTTTTTCTAACTGACCGCCGCTCCAGGGATAACAGAGGTCTCTTGATAATGTTGCTGCTGAAACTTACTCCCAGGAGCCGAGGAAAGTAATTTGTATTTAAATCTGAATAAACTGTCTTGTTCTTCGTGTCGTTAATTCACGGTTTCACGCAATTTGTGGGTTTAAATGACGCGGTCGCGTGCCGAATACCTGTCCTCATCAGGCCAGCTGAGATACTATAGAGTTAGTAGTGGTATCTATATCACCAACTGCATGAACTAGAATGAACACGAGATGTAATCATTATCCATTTTATTGACGGCGTTTTACAAATTAGAAGTACGGCAAGGATTAATAACAAAATCAGATCTCCAATGGAACGCCACCTGCTGCAGAAATCTTACACTAGTTCAGACTCAAGAGTGTTCATCTGAGGTACTATCCTGTGGTGCTTCCAAGCACCCAGGTAACAATACGAAGAAAGCGATTGTCCTATGATTATGGCTTTTAAACACAAATCAACCACTATCCAGGTTACAACGGTTTCTGATTTGACTTTATCATTCCAAGAATACCTCAATTTTTATATTTGAGCTTACATATTTATGACTTCCTACTACCACCACTGTAATTCGAATCCTAAAATTCTAACCTCACTCTTGATTTTCACCTTTATTAAAGCTATTTTTATTACGGACCTTAATTTTCCACCTTCGAACGTCAACTTAAATAACATTAACACAACTGCTGTTTCCACACGCTAAAAGGTCATAAAACTAAAAACTAATCTAACAATAATAACTAACTGTCTTTGATTTACTAATGCAAACATGGACGGTGATATTCAACCTTTAAACAACTATTAAAACTAATTTCATAGCCTTCATAATCATACAAAAAAATTCAACACGAAAGTCTGTACAGTATCACGTCCCACAGACAGATAAATCTTTACTAACAAAACCAGATAAAAGCTCGACTTATTTATTTACTCCTTTAAATATCATCACTTTGCACGGCTCGCAGGTTATTGGGTCATTTTTAATTATCATAGGTTTAGAAGACTAAGCTTTTTAAGCATGACTACATACTGCATGACCCAGGACCAATCAGACAACCATGAAACAATGTTATTGACCTTAGCGTAGCTCGAAAGTCGTGATGAAACGTACGATGTATTAAAAGTTATGTTTATCACAAGAGTACCTAGTAGTTGAGTTTAAAATATCATAATACAAGATAATAAAACAAGGATTAAGGACCTGGGTTGTCGAGGAGATAAGATCTTTACTAGCGTTTTTTGGACAGCTGCACCTCTTAACATCAGTTAACACAGCGAGGTCAACACAGTTCAACCATCATTGAAGTAAATGCGATACTTACTTCTGCATAATTTATTCTGATTGAAGATCATGTTGATTAACCAACGCTGAATTGTTAAATATGATTGATATATATCTTTAATGGCACGATTTTTGCTTACATTAGTGAATCTTTTATATTCAGTTAATCTAAGGCTCAGATAATATTAACATGTTATTCGAGGAAAAATGGCACACTGGTAAACTAAGCTCCGCAAAACAGTAGATTCGAAGATTTGGCTGGACGAAATGTTAGTGTGAGAACAAATGTATGAGAGAAGAAACAAACATGTTTGACGAACACAACAAAGTTTTCTTTATTTTACGCCCCAATGTGCGGTAGTGTCACGTGTGAGAACAAATGTATGAGAGAAGAAACAAACATGTCTGACGAACACAACAAAGTTTTCTTTATTTTACGCCCCAATGTGCGGTAGTGTCACGTGTGAGAACAAATGTATGAGAGAAGAAAAACACGTTTGATGAACACAACAAAGTTCTCGTTATTTTACGCCCCATGTACGGTAGTGTCATGTGAGAACAAATGCATGAGAGAAGAAACAAACACGTTTGACGAACACAACAAAGTTTTCTTTATTTTACGCCCCATGTGCGGTAGTATCATGTCTTCTAGGCTGACAAGACGAAATTAAAATAAAATAAAACTGACTGAACTTGAAATGAAAAACAAGTTAAAATAAAATGTGCGCATTCAGCAGTGGAAATAGGCGATATAAAGACTGAACTTCCGCAGCGGGTTCTGAGATCTGAGACAGATTGCCTTCCTATAAATCTGGGACGAATCTCTATCTAATACCGCCAAACTACATTCACAGTACACATTCTCTCTCCAAATAAACAATCAGAGAAAGGGGGTACAAATATGCGGAAACACCTCTTTTCCACGTGACAGTCGCAAGGTAACTCACAAAAACTAGTCTACGTCTAGAATAACACAATGCAACTACTTCACGAAACAGTGAAAAAAAGTTTGTTTTGTTGGGTTTCGCGCAAAGCTACACGAGGGTTAGCTGCACTATTTAAGTGATAATACTAGAGGGAATGTAGTTATTTAACACCATCTACCATCAACTCTTTGGCTACTCTAAATGTGGGATTTGACCATCACTTTTATAAAGCACTCACGGCCCGAAATAATGGGGCGTGATGGTTTTTTTGTTTTGTTTTGTTCTTTTTTTTTTTTTTTCGTGACGGTTAAAGGGCCAGTAGCTACGTTCCTTGACCGGTCAAGCTAAAAAAAAAGTAACACCTCAGGCTAAATTTTTCATATGATTTGAACCGGATTTAGTAAGTTCCAAAATTGGAACTTTAAGAAATTCAAAATGTTTTATATTAACATATATTTGAAAGAGTAAGCTATATGGTATTTGCGTACGACAACATTATCACCAACCACATACTAGTCTGAGCTCCAAAGTTTATAAGGCTAGATAAATATAACGTATACACCAGTAAAATTTAACAAAAGGCTCGAAATATATATATTTAAAAAAAAAAAACATTACAAAATTAACACGACGAATATCAATTTAAAAATAATGTCTAAAACTAACATTAAAAATTCAAGTATGAGAGATGGTGAAACAAACAAAAAAAGTGATACTTTATAACAAAAAAAATACATGATGTATATATCACGTGAATTTTCGTCAACGGACTGAAACTTTACACGATCAATCACGTTGTTTCTTTTTTTTCTTAGTTTGTTTAAGCGCAAAGCTCACAATGGGCTGCTATCTGAGCTCTATCCATTTCGGGGAATAGAGCCCCGGATGTTAGAGTAGTAAGACATTAAATTTACCGCTGACCCACTGTCAGCTACCTAAATCGTACATTAAACAATTAGAGCAGTAGCACAATATAACATTGTTATAAAAAGATGTATATTGTTGAAAACCGGATAGGAATACAAAGTACTGTTGGGATAAGCTTAATCTTGACATCTTAAGAAACGTAAACTCCAACAAAGTTTTCAACTTGTTACAATGCTCCATGCGTAAAACTGACTCGTAAATCTCATTAAAAACCGAACTTACCAGTACGTTTCTTACGTGACTTAAATACAATAATAAAATAAAAACAAATCAAAATCCTAACAAGGTTTCACAAATTCAGATATAAAAATCGAAACTGACGACAAAATTATATAAAGTCCATTTTGATAAGTATATATGTCATGGCACATACAAAAAATAAAATAAAAGTCAATCCCTGTGTGGTATTTCATTGTGATTTTGAGTTTCAGGCTTTTATTTAAAATACTTTCTGCTGACACCAAGACAAGTATTAGATGAGAGTAGGTGTACATTACTCAATTTTCCTAATCTTTGGTAACTTTAACATATAAATATGATTTGAATTTCATTAAGTCCTACCACTCGTTACATATCATGGGCAGAAGTACAAAACTGAACGCAAGAGGGCGCTATACTAACTATACGAAAGAATATAAATTACGATCTCTGACGTCACAAATATGTTTGTTACTTTTCTGGGGAGTGGAACGAGTCTTATAACATAAAAAAACATAATTAGTGAAAATATTTTATCATCTTAATGTAGCAGTTCCACAAGTTTCTTTTGTAAACACTGGTTGAAACGATGAGAAATAACGTTAATTTAAAAAGGTACACCAGATGCTAGACACTTACCAAAAAGTGATATAAAGCGGTACTAGTCACTGACCTGTGTAGCAGCGCAACATGTTGCACATTTACTTGATACATCGTCTTTTGTTTCGTAGAAAGCACGTGACAAAAGATTACAACTGTATGTTTTTCGGAAATAACTTGTAAATGTACAAAATTATACTACGAAGAATAAGTTTCCCGCGCACGCCTTAAAGTCATATACCGAACTGCCCCTAATTAACGACCCCGGGGGTGGGGGGTTGCAAACTTCAAAAGGGGCGCCAATTATAGTATTTGTGCAGTTTCGGTTTTAATTTTTCACATGTGATTTGTTGATTTCAGTGTTGTTTTTTTCATTTTCTTTCAAGTCAAAATTACGGTAATAAAAGTGGATTATATGTTGGATTACTAATCCCGTCACACAAGGTAAAACAGAGATATATTTTTTTGGTATTGTATTTTATTACAGTTTTACAAATGTGATTCCCCACATAAAACATTAAAGCTTACCAAAACCACATACAACACTAAACACGTGGGCCCACCTTTTAATTGGTTTCCTAGAAGAGGTTACACACAGATTTACCAATACCTTGTACAGCGCAGCTCAAACGACCTGGATGTTAACAGGATACTACCAAAAAGAGATGTAAAACACATTAAGTCTACCAGTTAAACTAAATTAATTTAGGTACGTGAGTAATATTGTGCAAAATTTATTATTCGGTATTACACAGTGGACCAAATATTTGATGATGATATTACAGAGTTTTCTTCACCAAAGCTAAAAATTTTAAATATAACCTTTGACGTATATGCCTATTATTCTTTAAGCTTTGAATAAGTGAAATTTCTGTTGTTTACCTCAGGTTAAATCTGTAATATGATGTAAAGCTCATATGATGTGACAAACACATTTTACGGATATTTGCCATTGAAGCTTCACATCACCAACAGAAAAAGAAATAATACGTGGAAGACTACAAGAACCACACTCGGAGCTTAAATAAAACACTCGGAGCTTTATGTACATCGCTACAAAACTTTGCTTTCTATTACCTCCAAAGATGGAAGTATTGTTTCATTATATATCGGTGTGCAAAATAATGCAGACTAGCTTATTTTTGTGCCTATATAACGATTAAAAAAATTCAAATGTG
Source organism: Limulus polyphemus (assembly GCF_000517525.1). Lineage (NCBI taxonomy): Eukaryota > Metazoa > Arthropoda > Merostomata > Xiphosura > Limulidae > Limulus > Limulus polyphemus. The sequence continues at coordinate 508,923 of NW_013665797.1, read as the reverse complement.
AAGGTTAACACAGTTCATGCTTATGTTAACCTTCACCTTTGAATTAGTGTATCTTGAGATACACATGGGCATGATTCATAAATCGCGGACATCACAAGGTTCCCTCACCAAGAACTTTTAATGTACCCATAAAATAAAATAAGAATTATATGTGTTACGCCTTAGAATTTCGAATAGTCCGAAGCCGAGTTAACTGATGATTTAAATTTAGTAGTTAAATTGTACTTTGGATTTAG
>NW_013665797.1:504676-507764 GCF_000517525.1 Limulus polyphemus | reverse complement strand
CGCTATACATATTGAACACAAGAAGCTATGCATGTTTTTGAATATAAACTTAATCTAAACAAACGTTGATATTAAAATAAGTATATAATAACAAATTCGTTACACATGGCATTGTTTGAACAGTTACACCACAGTGATGTGCTCCCTGTAATATTTTAGGGTAAATCAATGATTCAGGTGAAGTCGGTGGGTGACCTGGGAAGCTAATAGACAGAACACTTTTTCCCTCCAAACATATCAGGCTTATAGTACATTTTATCATGCAATTAGGTTACTAAAGTCTGTAAATAATTAGTTTTTATGAAATAATATCAATGAACAGAACAACAGTTATAAAAAGAACAGTAATATATCATGCGTGATATAAGACCTAGTGATATAGGTGGCTTTAACAACAGTTATATAGCCAATATTGATCGTGAAGACATACTTAATACTGATTTTATCAGGTTTAAAATAATTTTCACATAAGGTTATTTTTACTTACATTTTTCTAGAATTAGGAAATTGAATAAACAATGGTGTAATTTTTCTGGCAACATAGGAAGGTAGATTTATATTTTACGTAGATGTTAATCTTCAATGGTTTGTAGTTTGTAACATCTGATTTTACTACATTTATCTACGCGGCACAGACGTATTACATTACTGATTTAAGTTATATAAATTAATAGTACACTGGCAGAGATCCACAAACTATTTGCGGTCAAATTCGTCTCTTCAGTGCAATATTACTTTTTTAAATACAGAATTTCCTCGAGTAATACAAAATAATTCTAATCGCAGACATCGAAGTCTATAAGTACACTAAATTAGTTAAGCCTTTATTAAGTATGGCCTATATTTGATGAAAGATAAATTAACACTAACCTGTGTACGTTTTTTTACTTTATAGTTTAATTAGATCTGAACTTTATCGTACTTAATACTATTAATAAATACATTTGTAATGCTATTCTACGATCCAACGTTAGACCCTTATAAAAACTTGATATGCTTTTAATGTGTTGTTGTACAAAACGTCTACTAAAGTGTATTTACATCCGGCTTTTTTTTTTACATCCTTTAAAATGAAGTGCGCGAGGATGTGCATTTAAATAGTAAGGTGCAAAAAGTACTGCTTTACATATTCCGTTTTAGTTGAGTCAGTATGTTTGATCCATACATGATTGATAACCTGGCGTCATACGTGGGACCAAGAACTTTGTCTGATTTGGCTATCCTGGAAAAGACTTAGAGATAAAACTTAGGGTATTTTCAGGTGTTCAAGTAGTCTTGAAAACAGATTACGCGAGTTTCTGGATAATATATTTTATGCGACACTTATTACACCATTCTTCTGTTAGGTTTAGGAGGGATTGAAGGTTGGTGAAGCCAATGGTGCGTCCGGTGAATTCCTCTATATAGTTATATCAGTATCAAATTAATAGGCAATATACCGATTATTGTCAATAAGAGATATGTCACTGACACACATTTATATAATGAATAAAATGGGACTAACATAAGCGTTCTTTAGCTCTTAATCTAACCTTCCTGTTATCCAGGAAGTTGAAGAGCCAGCGGACGATGTCCCGAGGCAGTCCATTCTCAATTAGTGCCAAAAACTATCAAAACATTTCTAAATGTAAATAAAGTAATGCCATTACAGTTTATTATCATCATTATTAAAGCTATCAACTATATTTTTGGCAAGTAACCAGATGATCTGTTGTCTGTCTTGATTTCGTGAGATATAATGAGTATAGTTTTCCTAAGTTGATATAAGAATACTGTAACTGTCAGACTTATCCACTGGTTTCTAACATTTTCTTGCTTCCAAAGGCATAGTATTTTATTGCTGGGCAAAGACTTGTGGGTAATGAACATTTTGAAAATGTCCTGGAGACTTCACGTGGCTCTTAGATTTAAAGTTAAGAAAAGTTGGTTAATGGCATTTTACAGACCAGGCCTAAAGGTGCATAACGTTCAGGATAAAGCAAAACATATGCCATTTTTAATTCAGGAGAAGGATAATATAAGTGTATAGTTTAAGCACAATGAGCAAACTGTGTAAATAGGAAAGACTACAGTAGTTTTGTTTCTTCTTTTCTATTTTGGCTATAAAACAATAGTTTTGTGTGTTTAGGAGATCCACAAAGATTACAGATATGATACAGTTAAACAATAACACGTGCAACCATGTGTGTAAAAAATACAGATGTCCTCATAAACGGATGTGTATAAGATAGGAACAGCTGTAAGAAGCAAACTGCACGCAGAGATAAACAGCTGGCCTGATACATTGGACTTATTTCCCCCAAAGGTGGCCGAAGGCCGCCTGAAGGGATCCCCTGTTTTAACCACTCGCACCACAATACAGTAGTGTAATAACGCTTGGAGACGGCTTGAATGGGTAACGAAGATAAACTTTAACATAAGTTTAACATAACAGCAAATGTACAACGTTTCGTCATCATCAGTCTCTGTACCTGATGATGACAAAACCTTGTCGAAACGTTGGACATTTGCTGTTATGTTAAAAATACAAAAATTTTATCTTCATTACCCATTCAAGCAGTCTCCAAGCATTATTAGTCTCAAAGTGGGTTCCTCGTCATCGAATATACAGTAGTGTGTTGTCTGTCTGTCGTCAGACAGTAGACACTAAAATGACGTCACATAAGGGACGCTTAACGTTGCAATTTGTACTGTCGTGGCGTCAGTAAAACGTGCGCATGCCACAAATCACAAGAAGTATTACGTACTTTGTAGGCTACAACACAGTATGATATATAAACTTCAAAAGCAAGAAATAAAAATATTTGTTACTCTTAATTTTGGTTTTATTTACTCTCGAAACAGAACACTCTCGGGGACGCTGCGTAAATACATCTAGCATATATTTAGGCTTCAACAAGAGAGTAACCAAGATAGTAAGAACGTGTCACAAATAAGTATATACCATTGACAACTACAGTATATACAAGGTTAATAAAACAAGCATGCTGATCAACAGATTATAAACGGTGCTGTGAATGAACGGAGGTCATGATAAGTTGTTTGGGGCTTACTTGCGCAAAGCTACGGGTCTATCTGCGCCAGGTCA
>NW_013665797.1:477737-503676 GCF_000517525.1 Limulus polyphemus | reverse complement strand
AGGCTACAACACAGCGTGACATATGACCTTCAAAAGCAAGAAATAAAATATTTGTTACTCTTAATTTGGGTTTTATTTACTCTTGAAACAGAACACTCTCGGGGACGCTGCGTAAATACATCTAGCATATATTTAGGCTTCAACAAGAGAGTAACCAAGATAGTAAGAAAGTGTCACAAATAAGTATATACCATTGACAACTACAGTATATACAAGGTTAATAAAACAAGTATGCTGATCAACAGATTATAAACGGTGCTGTGAATGAACGGAGGTCATGATAAGTTGTTTGGGGCTAACTTGCGCAAAGCTACGGGTTTATCTGCGCCACTCATCTCACGACTTCAGTTTTCAACAGATGCACACTTTACAACAATACACTAACAATGTCTACAAACTTCACCGCCGATTGCAAAGCACATTCGTGCTTCCATTAAATTGTCCCTCATACAAAAGACAAGACAAGAAACTGATAAATGAATAGACACACCATGTTATTTAGTATTTTCATTACTAACCGCTGAGATAATCTACACACATTAGAATTTTAAGTTAATAAAATCACCACTCATTTCTCATCTTCCATTAAAACCAAGCCTGGTAACTCATACAACTGATAGCAAGATGACGTAAATACGTAGTCACTTATGGTCTCATCCCCTCTGTCCACACACAAAACTGATAATCATATGCTAGGTTAACTCGATAAATACCGAATTTATATTTGTCATTCAAAAGTTCATCGGAATTTACCTACAAGTAAAACTTGGATTCCCTTTACGACATTCATGTATTCTGCAAGAAAGTTAAAAAAAAAAGGTTGCTTAAAAGTATAATATCTTGATTGAATTTACTCAGATATACAACGAATTTTGAAAAGTATACACTCTCAAAATTACTGTAATTTTTTAACAGTCTCTTACGTCAGAGCTGCAAACGATAAATGTTTATCAACGACTAACTTAAACATTGAGTATAGTCCAAATTCCTGTGAAAAAATATATACGGAAATGCGCCAAATAGTGTGATTTTACAAAATATTCATTCGTCTTTTTTTCATAGTTTTTTTTTTCTGGTACAATCTATACTTTGTTATGTTTCTCAAATTTAACATCTTTAGAACCTTTATTTCGGCGTCAATGAAATAACTGGATTATTCATATCAGAAGTCAAAAGTTTATTTTTAAATAGTTAATATTTTTCGACTTAGGTATATCCAACATGTACTGCCATTTCGATCGCTATGAAGTTCAAGGTTACGACACCTACCGTGAATTAACCACAGTATAAAACACGTACACTGTCTGAGCATAGGAGTTTCTACATAAAAATCGAAGGCAAAACTGGGTGAACTATATATACACACACACAGCCCTCTCGGAACTGTGGCAAACCGTTAAGATTTGTTGAATTACATATACCTCGCTCTCTGCTTAAGTCACGACATCAGTATACCTGTCCATCTATAAAAATAGTTAACACCGATTCGCTACAAAATAAAAAACGCGTGCACACACCTTGGCATTCATATAACACGTTGTTAAAATGCAATTAATTAACGAATACATAGTTACACAGTTTAAGAGTTGGATGAATAATAAAGCAATTATAAAATGTGAAAAAAAAAACGATGGAACAATAGTTAGTTTTGCAGATATGTAAAATTTAATAACCACCCTGACACCTAGTGACGCTCGTTTTAACCTCCTTTTTTTTTTTTACGTACAATCACGTGACCGTCGTGTCCGCCAGCCTAACTGTTTAAAGCGGTTTCCTGAAATTATATGCTACGATTGTTTGTTTGTTTGTAATTAAACACAAAGCTACACAATGTGCTCTGCCCACCACGGGTATCGAAACCCGGATTCTAGCGTTGTAAGTCCGCTGTGCCACTGGGGGGCTTTGTGCTACGAAGTACAACAAATTTTCATTACTTTTATGGCGACTTTTATTTTATTATTAATAATATGATGCATTTGTAACTTTTCGAGCATATTCTTATAAGAATGGTAACAACATCACGAGCAAGGTTTTTCATATGCTTCTACAAATATATATCAGCAGAGCCCTAACAATTGTGATGAAAATAACTCAAAATTTAAGTTTTTTCGTTTCTTTACATTCTTCTATTCATTTCTGATTGTGTTTGGATGTTTTACAGATAAAAGTAGTACAACTGTTACATCGTCAAGTTTGTTTTGGTAAGTAATTATTTACGCATATATTTTGCCACGACAATAATGTATGTAAATATAGTCTAAGTACACGAGTTTTCACCAAACCTATACGCCACTACGCCAACTGTCTTGTGACGATATAGCTTCAACATTTGGCTGATTGACAAAAACGAGTGTACGTGCACTAGTGTCCAATGTCATAATACTGTATCTTTCACACAGCAATGAAACTAAACACAAATGCAAAACAGAAAATGGGTCACTGAATACGACAACCATGGGTAAGGAGCACTTATTTTTCTTTTCTATCACATAAAAGAGACAAAAGTAAAACAATCAGATACAAATACGCATTCAGGTTAAGCTTCCGGGAAGAGCGTAGTCATAGAAACGAAATGTTTACTTTCAATTCTTACTAAAAAAAAAAAAAAAAAAAAAAGAAAGGTAAATTAAAGGTGACATTATCCCGTACTGACGCAAAAGTTAAGGCGACAAAACGCTTACGTGTACATATAACCGTTGAAGAACGGTAAAGACGGAGTTTAACGGGAAGACACCAAAAAACTAAACCGTAACGATTTTGGAACGAAGTCCACAATAAACGGTTTCGTTTTTAAACTGTTTTTCTAACTATATTAAGAGTATATTTACACGTTTAACCAATAATATTGTTAGACTTACAGTATTTAACAAGCATAATTATATATTTATATCAAGTTGTTTAAATGCAAAGCTGAACAATGGGTTATCTGCACTCTATCTACCGGAGTGGGTGGGATCAAATCCCGGATTTTAGTACTGTAATTCCGTAAACTTACCGCCGACAAACTTTAGGGGTTGGTATCGATTTCTACCAATTATTTCATCCTAGTGTTTAATTTATTATCGCTTAACAGAATATAATTTCTATTTTACAGGTTTTTTTTTCGTAATTGTGCAACATGATACTAAAATTGTTTATAAGTGTCCCTGAATACCCGTTTATCTTCTGTTACATTTGTCGAACTCCAATATGTAACTACACGTATCAACAAGTAGCATCAGCAGTGTTAAAATATTTAAAAATAATAATTTTATAAACAATCCGTGTTTGGCACTTTTTTTAAATTGCTTTCTGGAATGTATGATTTTCATATTGTGCTAACATGAAGAAAAAAACCCTACCAAACATGCAAATATACGAAATTCAGGAAAACTTCAACAAAAACTAAAGTTTTCGAGCTATGGTGTCTGTTTTCCCGCGACATTTCGAGTATTTTCATCTAAACTTAAATATACATACAGCTTGACTGCAGGAACTGCAGTTCTACACTCGCAAATGGAAAGAATGTGATCATAGACTTTTTCTGTTAAAACAGTTCCGTCAACAATTCCTAAACTTACAACACAGCCGTAAATTTCATTCAAGCCGGAAAGTTATTGCAATTAGTCACGATATATTCATATTACAGTTTCGATGCACTTAAATAGAAAATTTTCATTGTTGTGTTGGACAAAAAACCGACGAGATCTTATTTTTTTATAATAAAAAACACATAAATAAAATCAGTAAAAAATGCTGGAATATCCGGAAATGAACGTGAACGTGACAACCCCGTTTTCAGGTCATATCAAATACGACTTTAACCTTGGCGTCAGGACAATCAACGTAAGGCCAAACATTATACAAGTAAAATCACCTAGGCTTAACTTGCATTACGTAATAAAAGTATAATTATTGCGGTAAAAACAATGGTATTTTATTATTAAATTGGAATATCTAAATGAAACGACCATCTAACAAAATATCTTAAAAATAAAGGTCAAGTAAACGGAACGTAGTGAACTTGTTGACAAACTGGTACACCAAGGACCTCTACCAAGTCTTATGACGTAATAAAGTGTTGCGTCGTCGAGGTCACGTGACTAGTATCACGCCACCTCCTTCTAGAAATATCCTGTTCCTTCGTGAATTGTCAGGAGGCTACTAGATTGGGGGTAGTTGGTAAATATATAAGACGGTCACAACGTGACGGTACAATGTGTAATAGAACTGAGTATTGTTGAAGTCGAGCATGTGAGATGTTCGTTAAGAATCATAGTGCGACTGTTGATATTAAATGTATCGCAAAGTTATATTCAGAAAGAATAAACCAGTTTTATTTAAGAAAGGACTTGTGTCGCTAAAGTTTCGTCGGAACGAATTTACGGAAAATTAACTAACGAACGGAGACGTAACAAAAGTACGGTAACTCGAAACACTCACAACTTAGAATGCGGCTAGGAAAGCACTAATATTACAAACTCCTAGAATAAGCATTGTTACCTGTGTTATAAACAATACACGTGCTACACGTGAGGCAGTGCAAACATCACCTTCAACACCTATTATCAAGTAAAAACTATTACTGATGAAATTATTATCGAATACCATCGAAACTTCAAATAGGTTAATCAAGTATTTACAAAAAGGTTGAAGAACGACTACTTTTTAAAACTGGATGGAAAACATTTGGATGCCTTAAAAAGTTGCTGTTTAAACACTAAAAACTAGTAAATAATTAGAAACCAATAGCCTTGAAATTTGTCAAAAAAAGTTGAGTAAAACTGCAGGTGATCCTTCCCCCCCCCCCCACGTTCCTCACAATTTGTCCACTTCGGATGCAAAATCAGAGGTGTATAAAAAACAGCACTTAAGATATATCTTTTGCTTTCCAGAAGTCAGAAAAGTCTCTTGGGCACAACCTTTCCGTAAGTCGACAACACTATTTATCATTTTCAAATAAATTTGAAAACATTTAGAAACTACTAACCCATGGTTCTAGTTTCATCACAAGTTTGTACTCGAGCAGGTTTATTGTAATAACAGTGGATCAAGCAATGCAGTTAAGGTTAACTAACAAGAAGTTACAAAGTAAGGGCTCGGGAAGGGAAAGAGGGAGGGCGTTCAATTCCACAGGATTGTAAAATGTAAGTAACGTCACACTGTGCCCAACCTTCAGTGGCGATCAATATTCGACTAAACTCCCACCTTACTAGGCACGGTACATTGAAATAAAAGCTGGCATATGGCAGTTAAGAACTAAACCAATAAAACGCTATTTTGCATACAACCAGTAATCACAGACTCAGTGGTATTTTAAAGAGCAAAATGTGGACAACGAATGAACGGAATAGTGTAGCGTAATCTGAGAAGTTACGCTTCTCAGTAGTGATGGGAAACTAATGGGGGACGTGACCCTGCTTGCGTTGTTCTGGCAGTGCAAGCTACTGGAAGTGTTATAGGGCAGTGTTCCCATCCGCCGAGGCGTGATATGTTGTAGAACATTTCGCCAAGACTAAAAAATAATAAATAATTTATTAGTAACTTTCATCATTTTTATCTGACTCCGACAATTAACTTTCAATTACCCCTTTCGCGAAGGGCGTGTCTAAGTGCGCATGTCACGACGTTTTAGTGAGTTACATTCGAAATTTAAACTACTTAATCATCATGGTATAAGATCAAACTTGACAAAAACATAGATAATAAATCAAGTTTTAAGTTCTTAATTGTATAAGTAAATATTTAAAAACAACCTCATATCACCTATTGTGACATTTGTTCTCTAGACATCCTCTCTTCTCGAATATATTTATCATCCCTCCAAGAAGTACGAAATTTAACGTAAATTACTCTATATAATGTCATTAATCAGGTGAAACAAAATTTTTATATCCTTCAATCTTATTTGTCTAACTCTAATGAGCAATCGAATAAAAATATAAGGCCCCTTCTGCCGCATCTTCTCTTTTAAAATGTTAAAATACTTACAACTGATGCTATCGAGGCGCGGTAAAATATTCAAAAGATCTACGAGGCGCAGTAGTTTTTCGGTTGGGAAATACTGTTATACAGCAAGGAACGTTTTTGTGACAGCAGTTGGGTTGTTTATTCTAAAGCGAAAAGCTACAGAATGGATATCGCAACTTTTTTGCGTGATAAGTTCTCAGACTTACCGCTGAGCCATCGGTTTGGTTTGTTTGGAATTTCGCGCAAAGATACACGATGGCTATCTGCGCTAGCCGTCCCTAATTTAGCAGTGATAGACTAGAGGGAACACCACCCACAGCCAAACATTGGGCTACTCTTTTACCAACGAATAGTAGGATTGACCATCATATTATAACGCTTTCAGAGCAGAAAGAGAGAACACGTTTGGTGTGACGGGGATTCGAACCCGCAGATTGCGAGTCGAGCACTCTAATCACCAGACCACGCCAGGCCCTGAGCCATCGGAGGATGTTGGATTCTTTGACAGTATAGTGAATAGCAATCGGGGTTTAACTGCACGTTACTGCCGACCAGGTGCATCCCACAATTCTGCAATTTTAACAGACAAGATCTCTCCCTAGATGATAAGGTAACCGCCCACCACAGTTGTACTGCCCAAAATTAGATTAAAACAAAACAGTGACATCGGTTATATTTCCTGACCAGTACAATATAGATGCATTTATGCACACGACACTTTCACATCGTTTTTCAGTACTTACGATATTCCTGTTGCATTAAGTACCTGTATGTATTTTCAACTCATTTAATACAGGATTAGTATTAAGAAAAAATGCAACGTAAGGTTTCTTATGTTAGTAACAATGAAAAATGACCATTGCATATCATTTCTCCTGCTGCCAATCACTGGAAGAAAGTTGATGCTGGCAAGTGTATTTTACGTATAATATTGAATGTTCTTTGAAAAGGATGAATACGCCACGATTCTACAGATTTCATCAGAAAGAGTTAACGCATGTTACTTCCCAGCAAGCTCTTTGTTTTGTGCTGCATTCAGTGAGGCCTGATAACAGCTGAACATGCCACATGGAGTCACTGATTATTCAACAAGAGTCACTTGATTTTTCTGTTTATGGAAGTCAATTCGTATACACTGGTAAAAATTCTCTTCTTCCAAAGTATTATTTCTTACCACCTTTTTTAGGCAGAATTTTAAACTAATTAACTTCTCAAACAAGTCAGATGTTGAAAAGTTTGTCCTGGCTTTGATAGATAGGAGTTGATTGTAAATTGTCGGTAATATTGACTATTTCAGTAACATATAATTTGGTGTGTGTGTGTGTGTTCCTGTAACAATAATATGAAGTTGTTAACATTAATCTAAACATAGTCGTCCTTACACATTTAGCATATCTGATATACATATTTATATATACATATATTACGAACCGTGGCGTTTGTTAGAACTTTCGCCCGTTTCCCGTTTGAAAAGTGCGCACGCAGGCAAAGCTCAACATTCACTTTTGAAATGACGAGAGAACAGGCATGAATAATGTTGATGCCAAATTTTATTTCGCAAGCAGGATATTTTACACCAAACTGTTAAGAATTAATCACACTAGCATTCACATTTCAATGTGTGACGTAACGTCAAGAATAAAAATGTAGATTTCCCGTATGTTATTGTTGAGCAGCTCTTAGCATGACTGAAATGCTCAACAATTACTATTAGCGGTGGGCGGTATAAGTAGCTCAGAGCTTTGGCTCTAAGCGAAACCAGGAGTGCAACACAACCTTTTTAAAGCCCATGAAATAATTTAAATTTGTAGATTGACGTAAAATTTTCCCGTCACTGGGGACGGGTACTTTTACTTATAAGAAATAACACGGTTCCATTCTTATTTATTCCTTAATTCCACATTGATTTCCTCCATACCGTCCCAGCAATGCAAATCTTTTTTTTTTTCTCTAAAGAAAGAATTATTGTTCTCACTGCTATGGTTACATTAAATTTTCAGCATGAATACGGAAAAGCTAGTCATGTTGACTTGGATCCCAAAACAACAGGATTCAATGAAAATAAAAATACATGATCATAATATTTGGTAGTGTTTTTACTCCCAAAACTTTCTAAAAATAAACACCCAAATTTGAAATACACCATTTAATGATAACAAATAATGCGACAAAAACGGGTTTCTTACACGAAGTGTCGATCACTTATGACAGTTTGTTATTGTCACGTTCCAGTTCTAGATATAAGAGCAGAAACAACATAGCCCACGACATACAGATACCGCTAGATGAACGTTAATTTTTTAGGAAGTTTTTAGAATCCGACTTCACAAGAGGTATATTTAGCGAAATGCACATTTCTTAGCATTCAAACAAGAAAACGATACTTGGACACACACACATTAACTACGTCATGTGGGGTGAGTCAATTGAACCGGTCTCCACCCACACCCAAAGAATTTGGCTTTTGAATCGCACATATGGGAAATTATCACCCTACCAGAAACCTAAACTGGGCGTGTAACTTACGATTATGACGTATCTAAATAATAAGTGAACTATTCATCAGTACGACAGTGTAATTAACGTACATATACACTGTTTGAATACTTGAGATAACTTTAGAACACAAATTCTGTCCACGTCTTTAGCCTTTTACCCTTAAAATATTTTGTTGGAAACCAAAAAGAATCAACAAGAATGGGGCGAAAATATCTCCTAACTCTATAAAGAAAAAAAAATGTCCACACCCCCCATGATCCCTTGTCTAATGACAAGATAATATCACATGAATAAAACAATTTATATGTACAATTATTCATAAAGTTACCTACAATATAACAATGATAATAACAGTATGAACAAAAACGTGCTAAACACCACCTAAAGTGCTTAGGACTTCCACTTCACTGGTCTCATTTGAAAAAAAATTACATTCCCGCCATAAAGATTAGTGGTTTAACCTTTAAACTTAAGATATCTATATTATAAAAAATCCTAATGTAAATTCACAATCTCTCTTATTATATCAAGACAATAATTCACAGCTTGGAAACGATGTTGTCTTTATCTTCACCTCTTTGTTTGGAATTTATAATAATGACAGTGAAACGTGTAATTGTACCGCACATGGCAACCAATTTATGACTACACTTATAGAGCGTGTGAAAACAAACTTGAGCATCGTGACCCATATTATCCTGTGCCAAGCCCACAAACGATAATGAACATTCTAAAGAACTGTGTACTGCATATTTCAAATTCGATTCATCTAGGTTAGTGAACGTTTTCGTGTTCAGAATGCACATACGATACGAATCATTTTAAATTCTCATTTATTATGCCAACCACGTTCCTTTTGCACGCTGATTTCACGTGATAAAAGTACGTTAGACGAAAGTTTGCTTATCCATCCACATGAATTTAAAGACAAGTGACAAACAGTAGTAACATTTTTCATTATAACTATTATAATATACAACGTAAAAGTACACACATAAATACAGAAAAAGACACTTTTGTTAATCAAACAAAACAGCTGTTCATCTCTCCAAAATACCTACTTTCGTGTCCTACTTTTCGCGCCTCGCCCTATAAAAAAATCATAACCCTAGAAAGAGATTGAAAGGGCACATATAGCGATCAAGTGTTTGACTGTTTTATATCATAAATCTCGATATTCTAATAAACATGCAAACGCTTAATAATCCTCCATACTAAAAACAACAAATGTATTTGTATACACATCCTTATGTGTATTTATTATTTAATAAGTAATAAGAATAAGACGTTTTTATATGCATCTTTTTCACCAAACAATTTTGTGTTAATGACAAATGTGGCAAGTATAAAGATATAAAGACACAGGCGCAAGCCTACTAAAGTAAAAACTTATTCAACGCCTCCAATCCCCCAGTACTTGGCGCTTACCCACAATGCCCCATTAATATTAACTTCCGACCAGAGCAAGCTGTCCACTTACAGCGAAAATACAAATCATGTAACGGACTTCAAAAAGCTTGAAACTGCAAGGAATAATTTCAAAACATATCCCATAATGCCTCATATGAATAATAACTTTCTCAGCCTTGCACCGGTGGCTTTAAAAAGCTATTCAAGACTGTCGTTTCTGAAACCCGCTTTTCAATAAGACACTTGAAAAACTAGTTAAATACCTAAAAAAGGAAGTACCTTGTGATAGCAAGTATAAAATTCACTACAAAAATCAAAAGTTCAGGAAAATCTGAAAATAATGACATAAATGTTAGTCGATTTCATCTAGTTATATTACTTTTAAAACAACTAGAAAGACAAAATGGGGAAGCTTGGTGTTGTACAAATTTTGGACCTAACTATTATAAATTATTATAAACTAGCTGAACTGAAGGTATGTAATGAAAGGTTATCTTAGGATATGAAAAGTTGCTTCCCTTAAATGTAATTGTAAAAAAAACGTAAAAAACGCCCATAAAAACTGTAAAATACAAAATTGCATGTATCTCCAAATGGACCCAACAAACCTTCATGCCAAATTTGGTGAAGATCCATCAACAGGGGGCAAAGTAGTGGTAAAAACTGAAAATCTGTATGCATGGACCCAATGAATCTCCATACCAAATTTAATGTTGATCCATCTACTGGAAATGAGGTAGCGGTAAAAACTCAAAACTGAAAATTTTTATGCACCCCCATATGGACCTAATGAGCCTCCATACCAGTTTTGGTGAAGATCCATCCACACTCTGCCAAGTAGTTACAGACACACACAACAGACAGTGCTATTATATTTATAGAAATTCTGAAAACAAGCAAGCTAACTACATAGATGGGAATTAAAAATAACCCAGTAATTAGTGTATATAAAGTCATAAAACAAAAACAAGTAATGCTTAGTATACAATGATATATCAGTTTGGTAAGCTCATTATTAACTATTTTCAGCAGTGATCCTAATAATATCTCACAAGGTTCGACTAGCTTATGAGATTGTCATAATTTTATAAATTAGCTAACAATGCAAAATAATCACATAATTACAAGAAAAATGTATAAATAAAATAAGAAATATATTCAACATTTTAATCATTACTATTAATGAAACTGACATCCAAAGAAATGATATAACTAATAAAACACATAACTAATTGTTTTGCTTCATACACTATTAAAAATTCTCTGTACCTTAAAAAGCATGACACCAGTAAACACAAAACTTTATATAATCCCCTCATAACAACCACTAGTAGCCAATGAAACCCCATTAAAATGCTCTGACAGCGACTTCTGAACTACATCCCAGAAAAAGTACTACTATACATGTTACTGTTTAACTATACACTTGAATAGCAGGGCAATACCACAAAAACTAATGTTTGTAAACATAAATTACTAATAAATAAATACATAGTAAAAGTATAAACTCTAATTAAATTAACCAAGTTACATTTAAAAAAGAAAAATACTATTTCAAACACAACAGTAGTGATTTCCTTCTGTAAGCAAACTTTTTGGCCAGCAATATTTTTTTTTTGTAGGGTGGACAGGTGGAAGCTGGAGCTAAAGTTACCCTGAAATGTGCCTTAGCCTCTCCTGGAGCTCACACACCCAATGAAAAGTGCTTACTGTGAAAGCTGTTTCACTTTGTATATACTAAAGTATGTGTGCCCACAAGATGTTGAGCGAAACCATTTAATTTTTTGCCTAGTCCACCTCATTCCTACCACCAGGAAGAGGTTGGTGCCACACCCCAGTTTTTGGCCATAATAAACACTACAAACTGATGGAAATGTTTAAGCAATAATAACATACAAGAAAAATCACAGTAATAATAACACTTCAGAAGAAACAACAGTGATAAATATGACAATTAATGCAATTAACAGAAACAAATATAATTAAATTGAATAAATAGAATTGTTTAAACATTTGTTCAACAACAAGTAAAAGCTTGGAATGGTCTATTCTTTCATTAGGGGGGGGTGTCTATGAGCTAGACTAGTTTCGGAGAATTCCACTCCTCATCAGACAATAATAGTTGGTTATTGTGAAATGCTTATTGGTGTTACAAAATTTCAAATTGCTTCTAAGACAACATTACAGTTGCTTTGAAGCTGGACAATATAGGGCATCAATAACTCAAGAATAGAAGCACTAGCTGTTTACTAGCACACCATAAGCATAACTGCTATAAAACTAAATCAGATAGTTGCCAACTGAATGCTTTGTCTATCAACATACAATTGGAAGCATCACAAGGCTGTCCTGTACCCCAGATATCCAATGAGATGCAATTAATTCACAGTAAAACATCAAATATCTTCTATTCCATGGTGTTAAGAACATATCCAGTGGACCAACAACACATGGACCAGTATTCTTCTTTACAAATGATTCATGCTACACCCAGAAACTGTTAACAGATAAATACCAATTTGGAATGAGATCTAACCCTGCTTTAAAACATAAGCATGGAATAAGCACTGGCGGACATACAGACCTTTACATCTTGTTGAATAGTATTATTAATGCCACATATTATATGAAATACTTTTAGAAACTTCACCACATTGCAAACAATGACTCAAGATGCCCTAAAAACAGGTCTTTAAGGAGAGTGATCAAGAACATCTCAGGACCTAATTAACACTCTGACTTAAAGAAAGCAACACTGTTGCAAGGCTGCTCTTACTATTCAAGGTGACCATCTCCATACTGATATAAAGTGTCATCAGCTGTACCGAAACAAAGCCATATCTTCTATATTACATAAGCAGAAACTGGATAATCAGTCATTTTCATCTCAGGTAACCTTACGGATCATTCACTGTTTGACTGCCATAAAAATGGTTTGAAGAGGGTGACTGACGTTCTGCAATAGGGTTTCCTTGTCATAACTAATAAACATTATTAATTACAATTATTATTGAAGTTTTTGTGAAATTTAGATATTAACAAACCACAATCTTAACAACAGACATTCTGGTAACATCCTTCTCTTTTGATAATCTGCTACTGTCCTTTCAACATTTTGCACTTGATTGAGCTAAGCAAACACAAAGTGCTAAGTATGCTGCACAAAATATTAGTCTTTATAAAGAGAAAATCAAAGTGTTTTTTAATGATGATGTGGCTATAAATTCCATACTCTCAGCCGTGCAAATTCTCACACAATTAGAATCCAAACTTCCATAAATTTAAGAGATAAAGGCTATGTTATCCAACTATTTATAAGCATAAAAAGGTGGAAATGTTCCAAACAGTGCATGACAGGATGGAAAAGCTTTTGCCAATAATATAGCACATAATGAAACTAAAAGAAGTAGTATGGCAACAAACTTGAAAGTTTACAATGACAGCACCATATTACCAAGTGAAATATATGCTAGTAATAACACTACCAATTTCTCAACACCAAAGGTTAAATGCCGAGGCATTACCAAGGCATGTCAGAATGCTCTGTTTGAACCACTTCATAGAACTGTTGAGATACTTTGGCATTTCAGAGCAGTAATTTGGTTGAAAGTACACCCATCTAACATTGGTGAGTCATTCCCAACAGAACAAAAAGTTTTATCAAATGTCTGACTGCATGGTAGTGTACATAAAAAAATTCATAAATTTCCTACTACAGAGGTCTAATACATATACTGTTTATGGTATCAGTTTCTCTATTATGGGACCCCTAGTATCTGGTAGCCCCCCCCCCATACATTTTGGAACAAACAAAATTAACTTTCTGCTTATATTAGCATAAGTGTGGATACTTTGAAGTAAAAACAACACATAACACCTTTTTACATTAAGTTATACTCTAACCTACATTTACTTCTCTATCTAGTGCCTTCTGATTATGGATATTACTCTAAAAGTGATGACTACCTTGGGATAGATTCTATGTTTGTCAGGTAATACATCCATGGATATATATTACATGAACAATTTATTAATGCATTATTCATATCTTACACAGACTTGCAAATATAATTGAAATGTTTGTCACAAAAGACATGAAAAACTATGATTTAGTTTGATATTTTTTTAATGATTGAAAAACTATTAAGATGTTTGGTAAAAGGGTTGATGCTTTCATTTTTTGTTTGTTTGTTTTGAATTTCGCGCAAAACTACACGAGGGCTATCTGCGCTAGCTGTCCCTAACTTAGCAGTGTAAGACTAGAGGGAAGGCAGCTAGACATCACCACCCACCGCTACTCTTTTACCAACGAATAGTGGGATTGACCTTCACATTATAATGCCCCCACGGCTGAAAGGGCAAGCATGTTTGGTGTGATGGGGATTCGAACCCGCGACCTGCAGATTGCGAGTCGAGCGCCCTAACCACCTGGCCATGCTAGGCCCTGATGCTTTCATCTGTTTAACATTCATACATACAATTTCATGCTATTCTTCTAAAGTTTTCATCTTCTACATTTTAAATAGTTTCAATAAATATATGTGCAACAATAAACATGTCACTTCTGTATTTTACGTTTCTCATTTAATAAACCTGAATACTCCAGCATGAATATGGAAAACATTAATGAACACTGGAAGGTTTAATTAAGAACTCAAAAAAGTTAAAAACTGGTGAATTGAAATGAGAAGTCAGTAAAGCTGAACTATACTTGTGCATTTCAAATGGAACTAAATGGCAGTATCATCATTGATATACTGAAATATGAAAAAGGCTAAGAAAAACAATAGTGAATTCCAATGAGGCATTGAATGCATTGAAGATGTTGGAAAGAAATCACTTAATCAATTTTTTCACAGTTAATCAATAAACTTTTAAAAACAAAATTCAAATAAGTCTATACAAGACAGAATGAATGTCAATTGTTTGTTCATGTTCAAAAATAAATAAATTTCAAAAATGTAATAAAAAACCTCAGTATGATAAAAACAACATCAAGTAATAATTGTTACAATTATTATTAATATGTTACAATATCTGGTTGTTTAAAAAACAAATGATGATTTAAGCCACTTTTGATTGTTTCTATTTATTGATCAACATTATAAAACCTTTCTAAAATATCACTGGCAATTCTTCTCCAATCAAATCAAGTAGATAGCAAATAAATCTATAGATATATCTACTTTGCTCTAATACTCAAAAATGTCAAACTACATTTTGTCATTTAATGGAAGCTTTCTGAAACACTAATCCTTTTAATCATTATATGACATTTGAATTTACTTTCTACATGGTGAAAACAACAAAAAAAGATGTGTCTTATTTTGTATCACTTAATGATATTTCAATATCTTAGCTTTTTTATTGCAAAGATATGTATACATGCGAGTAACCTATATGACTGAAAACTGTATCAAACTAAAGTACACAGAATATAGCAGAGAAAAACACACATTTACCATGATACAGTTTGGTTTTCCTACTGCCCAAAGATTGACTTTTTTGTCTTCTCCTCCAGTGACCATGACCCGGCCAGATTTCTTCCCAAAGGCTAAACAACGAACACTGGATCCATGGGCAACAAATTCTTCTGCAAGAAAGAAAAAAACAAATCATGGTAAGAAAAAATTGGGTAAACATTAATTTTTGGGTTTTGGTTCATGAAGAAGAATATCAAACAAGTACGTATTTTCATAAAACAAAAACTGAAGTAAAAATTTAACACACTGGCAACCCATCTTATCACTTCAGATGCAATCATTTGTTATTTATTGCTAAAGTTGATATTCTTCTTGTACCTTTCATTTCATTTTGTCTCAATATGGCCAGTAAATTGGCTTTAAATCAAAATTATTTTATTCAGCTTATCACCCCCTCTTCCATTAAAAATCATTAATTAGTATGAAGAACATATTTGATAGAAAATGTCAAAACTTACACTAACTTATTAAAAACTATTACATTTAAATTACAGCAAATTAAACATCTTTTAAGATGGAAAACTTACGTAATTTCCATGCTCTTTGTGTTGATGCCATCATCCATCGGCAAAACAAGTAAAGATGACATTAGATGACATAAATACACAGTTACTTCTGATGACTACATATAACAGTTCTCCTTTTCCTGGTAATAGACTATTTTAGTTCTGAAATGGGAAATGTACAAAACATTTTTATAAAAGCAACTTAAAATCTTAGATTCAAATGATTTGAAAGTTTCTTAATTTCAAAAAACATTTGGCTAGCACAGTCTAAAATTTAGTTCTATATGTTTCACCATACCCCAAATGCACAAAGCACAATACAAGTTTTAGTTATTAATTTTAAAACACAAAAGAAGAAAAAAGCAAAGAACACTATTTAAAAAATTCTCCCTATTTTTCCTGTTAGGTTATGGTTAGTAATGATTTGATATATATCATTCATACAGTAACTTGTAACATAAATTATGAGTTCAATCTATTGTTTTATGAGCATATAATATAAGTAATAACTTCACAAGCCAAGATGATTTTCATAACTAAATGTGAACTAGGCAATAACAATATTTCTTTGACAGTTTGGTAAAGTGTTTAAACAGTTTATAATATTACTTCATCTAAATGTCCCAGTCATATTTAGACTTTCCTAATTTCAAAAATGAGCTTGAACATTCAATAAATAATACAAACTTCTGCCTGATTAAGAATTAGGACTTCAACTTCACTTTTAAGATGAGAATGAACTAAATTGTGTATAAAATACAACTGAATAAGGTGTTTAAAATTGTTAAGTTTATGGCTGCCTTCCTAAGTTAGAGCAGTTGGAAACATAAATGTGTATATTTGGGGTTACAAGTTGAGTTTTTGGAGACACAGAAGCAAATCTGTTTTTTAAATGAAACTTGTTTTCAATTGGGAAAAGGTTTAAGGTACTGTTTACAAGAGACAGAAGCCTCCAGCTGCATATTTATCTTTGGTCACAAAAGCTAATAGTTCTGGGGCTTACACAGATTTTTTATTGTTAATTATGAATAGTAATATTCTTGTCTTTATATACAAGTTTGGTAAAATCTCATTCTGAATACTATATACAATGTTGTACTATTTCAAACAAGAAAGATATAATTGAGTTAATACAGAAAATTCCTGATTTAAGAAATTTGAGCTATAAGGATACATTTAATTTTTTATGTTTGTTATGCATAAAAAAATCAGAGGTTACTTAACTAGATTGTTCAAAATTATTAGTTTTGACAGTCTTCCTATATGTGGATGGTCAAAATGGTAGAATATAAAATAAGAAAATTGGAAGCCAAAATGCAGGCTACTACTTTGCCAAAAAAAAAAATTTTGATAGTCTGAACTTATGGAAAGTTTTGCATGATGTTGTGGAGTTTAAAGTAAATTTTGAAGTAAACTTTTGTTAATGTTGTAAACAGTAAAGGTATGTTGATGTGAAGAACTACATTTTATCTAATTTAGATGTTTGTCAACTTTTGGTGAGTGACAGACTGACAACTATTCCTCACCTTGATCTTCCTTACATAATTTATATTCTTATGCTGCTATAGATAATTATTTCAGATTATTATATAATAAATGGAAATATGGATATAACTTTAGATCTGGCATTAAGCGTTTAAGCAAGCTTTCTATAATATAAGTGGGCATACCTGATTAGAGGAGCATTAACAACATTACAAGTTCTGCTATTTACTGATTTGTCTTAATTATATTTCTAAACTGTCCTAAGTCATTTACAGACTTTCTTAAATGTTAAACAGGTTTAGTAGAACTTTGCTTAATATTTAAAAATAAGACTTTGACTAAACTTTAGAGCTTAGCTAGTACTACTACTACTACTAGCAGCAGTAGTAGACTGAGACATTAACGTTTTATCGTTGTTACATTCTAATTTATAGCTTTCTCATAAACTTTAAAATCGGCCAAAGTAAACTAAGATACAAATTAGTATTATAAACTAGTATAATTATGAACTGCACATGACAAATTCCTACTTCTACAGTAGTATTTATTACTTTATACTATAGCCGGAAATTGTGCACATTATACTTTATTAGTTTATACACATTAGTGACTTACAGATCTTTAATTTTAAATCAAATAGTACAGATATTTTTAAGTTAATAATTCATATGATTACAAATAAAAGTTTAAATTGAAGTGTCTAATGTCAGGCTTAATAAAAATTTCTTTAAACTTAAAAGTTAAGCATTTTAGTTTATTACTAGTAGTAGTGGAAATTTAATACTAGTTATTACTACTACTACTGTAATAGTTATGAACTGGCCAAGTTATTTTTAAGTTTTAACTTCATTTTAATCCTTATTAGATTTCATTATTTGTTCATATACCTTTATAATATAGCATTATTAACTCACCTTTATAATACACCAGGTAGAGTACAGAGCACCTTAACACAAACACTCTCCAATAACTTGAATGAGATACTGTTCGATTCTTCCGAGCACCAAAACTACTATATTAGTAAAATATCTAACACGTTCCTCTGGCAGCCCGTACAATTCAACTGCTGCCCTCTGTATTACTGTTATCTTTTATACCAGCATTACAGTACAGTACCGGAATGAATTTATACTAGATTCTGATTGGCCATTTTAGTTTTAAAACAATATGATATTTAATTGCTTAGTTGAGTAAAATCAAGTAGTTATTTTACATGGAATATTAGAAATAATTTAATTTTTCCTATTGGTATTTATAACGTTACTAAACATAAAGATTCTAGCCTTATAACGAACAAACAGTGTTTATTATGGTTATATAACAATTTTTATTGTAAGAATTCAAGAAATAACTTCGACTTAAAAAATATATATATTGATTAATTCATGAATCTATTATTTACTTTAGATGGCACTATGGTGTTTACACATTTTAACGTGTTTGTTTGTTTTTTAGAGCAAAACCACATAAGGCTATCCGCTGAGTCCCCCCACGGGGAATCGAACTGCGGATTGTTGTGTTATAACTCCGTAGATTTACCTCTGTCCCACCGGGAGACTTTAATGAGTCAATATCATTTGTAGAATGTTTAGAGAATTAGTATGCGAAATTACAGTTTGAAAGCCAATGTATGGTAATGGAAGTGATATATATATACATGCCTTTGGAATATATACATCTTTTTACATAAAGGTGGAATATGTATTATGAAGTTGTAAAATTTTGGGTACATTGTAGGTGGTATTTAATCTTTGACTAAAATGACGCATATTTTGCAGAGAAGGTTTAACTTGTTTGGTTTCCAATTGCAATCATTTGGCTTAATTATTTTGTGTCATCGCTTTAGCGTAATGTTAAATTTAGAAAAACTATGACATTTTCTTCCACCACACTGTGGAACACAACAATAATCTGGAATATTCTATTAAATTATTGAATTTTACTAGAATGTGTAAAAACAATCAGTTTTTTTTCAACAGCTCCACAAACGAGGTAAAATATTGTTTTTGTGTCCGGTTTAACGAATTATGATGCAGTAAAGAAAAAATAACGCTTGAACGAGACAACTTGAACAAGATGCTACTCATAAAAGTTTTCAAGTTTTCAAAAAATAAATGGCGTATTAACGATAGATGCCGTTGTTGCTTATTTTTGGAAGATCGAATTTATGTTAGTGCCATCTGTAGGTTGAGTTTCTGATGAATTTATACAATATTTTGTTATAACGTGTTCTATTTTTAGGAGAGTTCGTTGGAATTGTTCAGTAAATATAATGCGAATCCCAATCTACAAATTTATTTTTCCACTAATTTTTTTACCTTATGTTGTACGTGATCATGTCTCGATGTTCGACATGAAACGTTGTACAGAAATAAACCTATTATCCCACGAATAGCTGTTTCAAATCTTAATAGAATTGTATACAGGTTGCTGCCATACGCTATATTTCAGTCTTAATTCAAATACTTGCTAGAAAGCGCATGACGCTATGATCTATAAAATTCGTTTTGTGAATAGTAGGTAATTACGATTCCAGTAAAATGAAGCTGTGATTCAGTGAGAAGCTAATAAGTAATGAATTATTGAATATTCGATGAGTGATTCAGTTTAGTATTAGAAGTGAGAGTTATTGGGTCTATTGGCAAGGAAATTTGTAAGTAAGTTTATTTGTAAGTTAGGAATAGTAAAATTAGTATCAAAATTTCTGTTGAAACGTTGTTTGTTATCTTAGGTCTATAACTTGTGTCAAAATGAACGTACCCTGTAGCAAATGCTATTGAAGAAATATATAAATTCATTATCGTTATGTGGACTAGACTTGGCATTAATTTTACCAAATAATCTAAAAGAATCCGCCCAACGATATAATATTTTACAACACTGGAATCAATAGTGGAATTATTTGTGAAAATATATAGAACTTCTAAACATCACCTTTTAGTTGACGATAACACGGGAAAAGAGTGAAATCGAAACTTTGCTAGAAATAATGAAACAGTTAAAAGGTCTAGAAGAAAGAGACAGAAAATTAAAAGAACATGACAAAAAATTAAAGGAATACCAAGATGAAATAGACAAAAAAGAAGAAGAAGAAGAAGACCAAGAATAAAGAGACAGGAAAACACAAGAAGAATGAGACCAAAAACTAGAAGAACAACAAAGAGAGAGAGGAAGAAAAAACAAGAAAAGGAGACAGGAATGTAAAATAAAAGATAGAAGAAAGAGACGTAATATTTGAAGAGAAATTAAGAACAAAAATAAATCTGATTGAAGAGAAGATTGATGAGGCTATTGGGCATGTACAGAGGAATTACAACAATGAGATTGAAGAAGTACAAAAGTCTATTATGACATAACTGATGAAGTAAAGAAAGACTGTAATGACAAAATCAAAAGTATGAAAAAGAAATCATTGATACAATAAAGTATTTGGAAAAAAAACTGGTAAATGCAAAGATCAACTCAGCCACACCTCTTCCTACTTCTACCTAAAAATTCCAGCCTGAAACACCAGGCAGCTTCATAATTATTATAACTCTCAGCTGGAAGGTTACTTAATGTTATTATAGCTGGTAGTTTTAAATGGGCAGCAAGATTAATAGCTTTTTGCTCACCTTACCACCTTTTCACTTTGGAAATTATTTTGAATTGTGCCTGACAAGCCTCCCACGGTACCTTTCATCATATTTCATGGTTTCTCATTTACGCAATGTTGTTAAACTGCCAACTAAACTCTGGAACTGAATTTAATAGTGACATTGCTGAATAAGTCCAGGAAGATCCTATAATAATAGACGGCACAGAAGAAGTGTTAATATGTATATATCAAATAGGTTCTCCCTTTCCATGTTTTGAAGTAACTTATCCAACAAGTTTGGAATGATACACCAGAAGAAAGCAATTAGATCATATTTTAAAAACAGACTATGGATGAAGGAATAGAACTTAGCTGAACTTGCAGAACATTTGGAAAACTTGCCTAATTAAATTATCTAGATGCTCCACATGAAATGAAGGATTCATTGGCACATGATCAATTCATAGATGCTACAACAGACGAGGATATGCAGATTAGGTTGAAGGAAAGTAGGCTTACATCTTTAAAGGAAGCTCTGCAATTGGCAATGGAAGTTGGATCCGTTAAAGTTGGAGATAAACAACTAATGACCCATCTAGAAGTTAAAAGGTTATTAGATCAAGTAGTATTGAAATATTAACTTCCCTTGACGATAGTCTATAAGAATTGAAAGGATTACATAAGCAACTAGCTACACAGAATGGAGAAAATAAACCACAAGACAATAGATGTTTTAAGTGCAATTTAAAAGGCCATATTGCCTGGAGCTGCAGGTGAAAATCTATATTGAATAAAAACTTCTCCAAAAGAATATCAGAAAGAGGAAACTGTTACAATTGTGGGAAACATGGCCATTACAGCCGAGACTGTAAGGAATCAACAGCTGTTATTAAGCCAAGTTGACAATACTCCGAGAATGTGTCTCAGAGCCAAACCAGATCAAAATAAAAACAGAGCTAACCAGACATTAAAAAACAGATTTTAGCTGCATCTATAGGATGAAGTTTCATTCGTAATGCTCTATCTGCCTCAAATAGAGTCCATAGATTTATTGATCAAAAACCTTGAAATATACTGGTTAACACTGTTTTTACAGCTAAAATTGTTCAACACGATGTGATAATGAAAGATGGGAAATTGCATCCAGAAATGAATAAAGAGAGATTGATGCACATGGACATAAAGTTTCAGAAAGAAGAAATTTGGAAGTTACATTTACTGTAAGAGAATTCTCTCTACCTCACGAGAAAGACATTGAAAAATAGTGCATATTTGGAACTTACTTCAACTTCTCTGCATTACATGGCGATCACTACTCCAAAGGTTGAGTTTTCAATGACACTAGGGATAGTTGTCATTATACTGCTAAAAAATAAAATGATCATACCAGGAATTATTAGGAATAAACCAACATCTAGTGACTGTGGAGGGGTGGCATCAAACACTCTAGGATGTTCTGAGATTAATAGTTGGAAGATCTCTCATGTACCTGAAGAATAAAGGTGTCTTACAAGAGTTTACCTGGGAAAGACATAAATCGGATTGTGATTGAAATTCACTATGATGTTAATGGTAATGAGGCTGGATTCCATTGAAGCGGTATGGTATGGCTATAAAATACTTGCCAAAAGAAAGAAAGAACTCCAAAGTTAAGCAGTTGTTGGGAAAGATCATATGTTGTATTGAAAAAAATCAATTATGTGGTTTACAAAATTCAAGAAAAACAGGTACTCCAAGTCATAGGTCATCCACAATGAACATCTTTGGAAGTACATCATTGAGAGAATGTCAACTATGTAATTTCAGAGAGGAAGTTCCCAGTAAAAAGTCAACTTGTTGAAGAGTCCAGAGTACTTTTTGAGACCACTTCGAAAGGATCACCTCGGATAAAGCTATCAATGGATTTGCTTGATCACTTACCCAGGGAAAACTTCCCTAGTGACAAAACGGTATGTAACAACAAGGGACGAGAGGCCATTCCATCTATATAAACTAACCATTGACAAAGAAAATCACCAAAGACACTTAGTCAATGGACAGTTTAGCGTAGTGTTTCATTTGTGTGTAAGGATTATTCAAGAAACCTCACCAAGGAACGGGGCTGTGATTTAAGCTCTATTTTCAATGTTTTATTTTAGATATTTGTTAAAGCATACTGAGTTTATGATCTGGAAAAACTTATGTAGTGAGTATACGGCGAATAGATAAATTATGAATAAAATGAAGGCAGCGATTCAATGAGTATCCAGTGAGAAGTTTAGGAACAGTTAACAAATAATGAGTTACTGAGTATTCAATGAATGACTTAGTTCAGTTTTAGCAGTGAGAGTTACCACGTCTGTTAGCAAGGAAATTTGTAACTTATGTGTAGGTAAAATTAGTATCACAGTTTCTAATGAAACATTGCTTGTGAACTTAGGCCTACAACTTATATCAAAGTTAATGAAGCCTATAGCAAACGTTATTGGATATATTAACCAATTCGTTATTATTACATGGAATGGTCTTAGTAATAATTTTTCCCAATAATTTTAAAGAACACGCCCAATGATAGAACGCATATTAAAGTTAAAATTCACTGGTAAACCTAACTTCACAAATAAAGCTCAAGTCATTTACTTGTAAACTTTTCTAGTTAATCGATCAAAAACAAACACCTTAACTAACTCATTGACTAACTTTCTGATCACTGAACAACTAACTAACTGTATTACTAAATCACTCACGAATACACTAATTTATTCAGAACTAACGCACATCGTCCAATTAGAACTCTCTAACTGGATCTAAGTGATTATTTAATTCTAACTCACTCAGTCTGGCGTTTTTACATTGTACTCTATTTCATGAACATTCGAGATTCTACAGAAGCTTAATATTTCATGAAACTTCTAGACTTCACACTATCACTATATCATATAAAAACTCCATCTATCGAACAAAATATTAAATCCTTAAAAATATTTCCTACTACTGCTCCATTCCTGGACTCTTAAGTTCTTTAGGCAGTCATATTATTCAAATAAAACAGTACACTAAACGTATATTTACATTATGAGCAATAAAGTCATTATTTAAATTAACGGAAATTAATGTTTCCAAATAGACATTACAAACGCTGTATTAGCGGTTAAAGGTGTTAAATAAAGTCTAATAAAAATTCAGATTAATATAACCAAATCTTTTTTATCTTATTTTACTGTGTCTAAAAAGTTCACTCACTAAGTCTTCTGGGTTTATTTGTCTTTTTTTTTTAGGTATATGGTATACAGAACCGACCCTGTGCAAACTTTTTATTCAGTGCTTTTGCCCCTATAAAATTGACCAGAACTGCTAATTGCAGTGTCGAACTTAGTGCCCAATAGGGTGGGCGCCCTGTGCGGGGACACACGTCGCCACCCTGATGGTATGCATATGCGATAACCTTTTGTCCCTTAATGTCGATTGATGCCTTATCACTAAGATATTTCTCTTTGGGTAGATGGTCAAAGAAATCCACTGGTGTTTCTGTCCTTGGTTATCTTTTGGAAATGGTCTCGACAGGAACCCTGGGCTCTTCAGCATGTTGGCTTTTCACTTGCATATTCTTCTATGAAATTGTCTTGACAGGAATTTTGGGCTTTCTAGCAGGATGAATTACCATTAACAGAGTCTTCTCTGAAGTTAAGCAGATAGATGTCCTCCAATGGTCATCCTTCTAAAAATGATTACAACAAATGACTCTTGACTTGGACTATCTGACTTTCTGGATTCTGTTCTGTTGCAGTACAGGTCAGGTGTCTTCATTAGAGGTACATTCATCGTTGTTGTTACTAGAAGTCTAAACTCGTGTACGGAAATTACCAATTAGTGAATAGAGATTTCCTTGTTGCAAGCTGTGGAGCTATTTGAAGCTAGTTTAACCTTGCATCCAGGTCCAACATGAAGTCACTTCCAAATATGCAATCTTTCTCGTTGTTAACCACCAATATATCATATGGTGTAGAGAAGCTTCCAATGGTGACCGTGACATCCAACTATTCTCTTACTGGAACTTTTTGACCACATGCTGTACACATCCTGTAAAGTGGAAATTTTCCATCTTTCATTATCAAAATGGGAAGAATAATTGTAGCTGTAGGATAAATATCAATCATCATAATGAAGTCTTCACATCAACAAATCCATTGGTTCGTGGACTGAGTATTATTATTCTCAATATATTGTCGTTTTGTTTCATTACCCACAACCTATTCTTTAATCTCTCACATGTACTGTCGAAGTTTCCACAATTATAACAGTACTCATCTATTGTCATCGTTCAGTAAAGTAATTTTTTAAGCTATAGTTGAACACCATCTGTCCTGTGGTTCACTTCCTCCATCCTTAATAAACGTATTATTAAAGGCTTTTGTTTGCTGTTTCTTGCAATATGCCCTTTTAGGTAGCAAAATGAAACATCTTCCATTCTGAGTAAATATTTGTCTAAATAATCTTTCCAGTTCATCACGTGAAGTTAATCTTTCCGCACTGTTTGCACTGATTACACCTTAATTTCAGATGATGCCTTTAGTTCTTTAGTTGAAATTTAAATGAATTCAAGTTCTATTGCCAACTACAAAGCTTCCTTTGAAGAGGAACATCTACTTTGCCATAGCCTAGTTCGCATACCCTCGTCTGTTGTGGCATCTATGAATTGGTCATGTGTCAACGACTCCATTAGTTTATGTGGAACATTTAAGTATGATAATTGAGAAGCTTTTTCAAATTTCCCACATTTTTCGCTGAGGTTTCTTCTTTCTTCCATGCTCTGCTCTGGAACTGAATAGCTTGTTGCTCACTATTCCACTCATTCAGTTTGGAAATTACTTCAAACTGAGCATGATATGTCTCCCATTGTACCTATAAACACCGCAATAAAACAATTTTAATCAACTTACTCCGAAGAAAGCTGTACACTGAAGGTTTCCAATGGATAGAAAATACGTATATACTGTTACGTCTCCGTTTGTTAATTGATTTTCCGTAACTTCGTTCCGACGAAACTTTAG
>NW_013665797.1:469321-476846 GCF_000517525.1 Limulus polyphemus | reverse complement strand
AGGTACAAGATATTTCCAGAAAGCAGGGGGCGTGACACTAGTCACGTGACCTCGCTGACGCAACAATACAAACAAGACTTGATATCAATTGAAAAACGGATATAACTGACAATTCATAAGTGACATTAAGCATTGTAAGTAGTGCTATATTTTTAACTTAGACATTTGTATTATTGTTTGGCCATAGGAAAGTTTGACGTCATGTAATGAGTGAATGCGTTAACGTTGGAAGTTCTTTCAAAGTTTAA
The DNA here is from genome assembly GCF_000517525.1 of Limulus polyphemus. Lineage (NCBI taxonomy): Eukaryota > Metazoa > Arthropoda > Merostomata > Xiphosura > Limulidae > Limulus > Limulus polyphemus. The sequence goes on along the minus strand of NW_013665797.1, from coordinate 476,598 downwards.
TTTAGAACAGTTTAAGCCAGTCAAAAAAGCGAATTAGGGTGCAGTTAGCAAGCGAGTCTGTTAGTCAGTTAATTAAGGAGTAATCAGTACTTGATTTAGTCCGTTTGTCTGTTGCTGTTTATTTCTGTTCTATAAATTTTGAGTTTGTGTTTGCGACGAAGAACAATATATACGAAATTAGAGATTAAGTGAAATAAATGTTTTTACATTGTTGATTTGTGAAGTTAGGCCTATAGCTCGGTGAACGTTAAGTATGTAGAATTCTTATAGCTTATTTTCGAAGACATAAAATACTTGTTTAATTAAATATAGTGGACTTTGCATTCTTCTTTTTTATTGAATTATCCAAAAGAATTTGTCCAACAATATAAACTATCATAAAAGTAACTTAACAATGACTGCAGTGTGTTGTAAAAATTCCAACATGACGATTTCTGGAACTGAGTGAAAAGCGTTTCTCCACACGAAGTAGTTCGAATTATATTGTACACTGCCTTACTAAAAACCATTGCTTTGGACAGTAAGAATAATGTGATTCACATTATTACTATTATTTGGTGTATTTTCACATTCGATACCTAAAATAGACCAGTTATGAGGAATAGGGATTTTCAACTTGATTGGTTTGGTTTGTTTTAAATTTCGCGCAAAGCTACACGAGGGCTATTTGCGCTAACCGTCCCTAATTTAGCAGTGTAAGACTAAAGAGAAGGCAGCTAGTCATCACCACCCACCGCCAACTCTTGGGCTACTCTTTTACCAACGAATAGTGGGATTGACCGTCACATTATACGCCCCCACAGCTGAAAGGTCGAGCATGTTTTGTGGGACAGGGATTCGAACCCGCGACCCGCAGATTGTGAGTCGAGCGCCCTAACCACCTGGCCATGCTGGGCCCTTTTCAACATGAAATATCTTTTTATACATAAGTGGACTAATCAGCCAGATAAGAGACGCTCTAGATTTTGGGGTAAAGTCATCCCAAACTTGAATTCCTTATGAGATTGAAGGAAGCCAACCAACAGTACATGCCACCACAAAAGTTTTTTCCAGGATCATTAAACTAAATAACGGGATTAACTGTCACTTTTGTAATGCAACCACACCTGAAAGAGTAGAGTGTGTTCAGCGACATCATGTCCTAAATCTGCATTCCAACAGACCAATGATTAGGTCACGCCAGGCCCCGAAAAATTTTAAGAGCTTTAAAATTTTCTTCATACTATGGATATTAATGGACGACAATTAAGGGTTGCAATACCAAAACCTTTTCTGAATCCAGGCATTGCGTATTTATAGTGCTTAAATCCATGGATTTCGCTGGAGATTCTAATTCTTTATTTTATCTAACTTCTATTTTGACTTAATAAAACATAATTAAACTATTTGCCTTCCTGAAAACACAGGAGATTGGTAAAACATTAAGCATTTGTACGAATAGCTTTGTTGTTAAAACTGTTATCTTACCTTATGAACGCATGAATCTTAACCCTTTTGTATGGCCTTACATGATCGGGTGGTTAGGATGCTCGACTCACAATCAGCAGGTCGCAAGTTTGAATCACAGTCACCCCGAACATGCTCGCCATTTCAACCCTTTGGGCGTTATAATGTGACGATCAATTCCCCTATTTGTTGGAAAAAAAAGAGTAACCCAAGAGTTGGTAGAGGGTGGTATTGTCTAGTTGCCTTCTCTCTAGTCTTTCATTGCTAAATTATGGACGGCTAGCACAGATAGCTCTCGTGTAGCTTTGAGCTAAATTAAAACAAATAAGTTGTATATACATCTGACAGTGTCACCGTTATCCAGCAAGAAGGGTTGTTCAGTAGTCAGAGCTTAAGCAATTAAATTTGAGTACAGGCTTTCTATTAGCTTTTCATTAAATTTAGTCAATATACCACATTTCTTAACATTTTCATGTAATTTGATAAAGTATCACCACTGTGAGAAAACAAAATCAGGGAATATCAGTGACACCTCTATGGTCCGGAAAGGATTAACACAATCCCGGAAATTGGTGTTTTATTTAGCTTCATGATTTAGAAATTTTTACTTTAAAACATCATGTGGAACCTTTATTATTTCTCTGAGTTTATTGTAGCTGATTTTACCAATGATATGAAAAGACATATTTATATACATATCAATAAAATGTCCATGTAGTTACTTATATTGTCTAAAATTGAGGGTCGATCGTATAGAAATCAATAGATGTTTTTATGATTTGACTATTCGGCAAACGTTAAAAAGTACTAAAATGACATAACATTTGTGCTCGTCATTTCACCTCCTGCAGAGAAGTTTCCATTTGAAAATTAATTATTTTTTTCCTATTTGTGTTCACGATGCTATTGAAAGTTCATTGCCTTTTTCAAAGTAGTTTACCCCCAGAAGTCTTGTTTTCAGTGTTAAACCAATCAGGATACACTGGGAGAATATCCGAAAGTCATGTTTACCCTAGTCTCAGTTTCAAGTGCAATGTTTGGAAGGTGTGATGTTTGAATGAAACGTTGTGGATACAGTCACGATGGGATTCCTGTGTCAGATTAAAGCGATCAGAAAGAGGGGTCCTTCAAAAATACTAGAATACAATTAAAAGAAAATACTGCGAATCAGAATGAATAGTAAGAATAACATGCTTTGTTCTTCCCATTGAACTACTTTTATTACTTTATATCGTTCAATGGTTGACACAATGAGACACGATTGATCAAACCTCTACCGATGTAAGTCGTAAGAAATAGCTGAAGAACACTTATTGTTGTTTTTACTAAGAGCACAGTGTCCCAAATGTCAGGAACATGTTTTAATTGTTTTGTTTTTGCATTGGGAAGATATTTCACCAATATCAGAGCAACATTTTGGGAGTTTCATTTCGTTTTTCGAAATCAAGATATCATATCTTAAGCTTATGCAAAGTTTTACATGGAAATTGGTTTAGTGGATTTCCTCTTGTACAAAACATCAAAACATGGCAATTCCTGCACGATTAATTCACAATTTTTTGTGTTAAAAATTTATTCATAAAGAACTCGAACGGACACAATAGGAAATGCCTGATGATTCACATATTCAGAATGTGGGTTGTCAAAATTAACGAAAGAACGTTAATTCAATGGCACACTCTGAAGGTCATCTCACCTGGAGTATTCTTAAATTTTCATATGAAAGATTGATTAGACTTGCCCTCAACGAGCTCTTAGTTGGAAATTTCAGCATTTCAAATTCTTCCATAATGTATTTTATTTTTAAATTCTTATAATATAGTGCAATTTAGATTCTCATGATTAAAAATAAAATATTCTGCACGAAGCCCGTAATTAAGTTGATCACCAAATCTGGTGAGATGTGTTCTCGATATTTCGCGCAATTTATAGGGATCAATGAGAATTACATTTGTTTAAAAATTAAGGGCGTGATTGACTGCCAGTGCTGAATTCACACATAATCCCAAGACTACATTCGTTTTGCGCAAGTGTGTCGCACCTGGCCCTCAAATCATGCACACTAGGTTATTTTACACCATAGGTCCCGACTCTCATGGGTGCTCTGGAGCACAAATTCAATTAAAAGAAAATTGCAGGAGGTGATGTTACGTAAAACTCTCTTCGTGAATAAAAATGCATAACCACTTTTTAAAGTAAAGCAAGACTAAAATACCCCCCCCCCACCACACACACAAATTGAACCTTTACATACTCATCATCAAAGAAGCTGACTCCCATAGTGCATTCATAGTTTGAGTACTCCCCGCATCGCGACTAATGTAAAGAATACTCGCTTAAGAAGCCACAATATTCAAAGAGGCAGAGTCATAATAAAATAAAGCACCAGATTTATATTCGTAGTGTCTTCACTATTAATATGGTGTCTTAACAGGTCGATACAAGCAATTGTCTTGTCGATGAACTCAAACAGAAAAAAGATGTAGCATGCAGGTATGCTATATGTTTGATACACTCATATTTTAAATAATGATAATAAGAATTATTCATTCAGATTTATGCAGTTTCCACATAACTTGTTAGTCAAGAAATCTGTTAAGTTTCTTTCATTTCAGCTACCAGTTGTTCTGTGACATTCCCCTAAGTTACCACGTTTGTCTTCCCTCTGAAAAAGTATCTACGAAGTTGTATGCTATGTGTAAAAACATACAATAATCTTTTCCATAAGCAGATCAGATGCTGTCTCGAAGCTACAATCTCCTGTATGTTTCATTGGAAATTATCAACAGCCACATGGGTAGGGTAAGCGCTTTGGGAGAATATAGTATTGTATATAATGCTATGTTTTCTCAGTCTGGAACGGATTTTTACAGATTTTGAGACTCTCACAGCTTCAGCAAATTTTGTTACAAATCACAGGCTTTGAATGCTATCTCCAGTAAATATGTTGTCCTCCATCCACAAACACACACACACACACATACAATATTTGATATGTTATTAAATAAAGGATAGTAATTTTCCACTATATTTTTACATTATATCCAGTCTCTTTCTTTCACAAACACAGATATGTTCAGAGAATTCGAAATTACTTTGTAATATATTTCCTAGTAGAATCTCCTGATATTATGTGGGAAATATTTTGTCAGCTTTACCCGGTGTTACCACATCAGTAACACGACTAACAAGATGTGACTCGTATATGTAAAATGAGATTTAATTTGGTATAGTTATGATATGAGTAGTCCAATCAAGAATGTTTCTTCACTGGACACAACCCCTTCCCAACCTTGCGCAGATTCCACACACTAGCACTCACAAAAGTAACAAAAATCAGCATCTATGTTCTATCTTATCAATTTTTATAACATAAAGTGGTAAGTGAATGATCCTATAGCATAAATTATTTTTTCATGGATGAGATTTGAAGCTAAGGAAAGTCATACACCATGAAATGTAGTCGACAACTAGGTCATTTTATTACAGTAAGTTTTCAATGATTTTAAAATTGCAGAAACAAATACCTGCACGTTTTAAAAATGAGTTATAATACAAATAACTTATACATACTTAATACGTTTATTTCTAAAACTAAATTTTCAGACAGTTCAGTCTATACACAACTCTACCTTTCCCAGGGCAAGCGCACTATCAACGTCACTGTTGGTCATTCCATCGAAAAATAAATGTGGTTGTACTCACAAGATATAATTTGATCTGCCAATGGAAAAGATTGCCGATTACCTCTATATAATGTGTTCAACTTCAGAGAAGCTTCTCCCCGGGAAGGCATACATGATATTTTACGTGAATGACCCAGTTGAATAGGTAACTCGGGCGAAAGGAATTTATATACTTCCCTGACTAACGTTCTATAGTTAAAACCACATACACTTATACGTACGAAAACTTTGAAATTTTTTATATGTAAACTAGATTTAAATAAATGGGGTGGGAAATACGTAGCATGCCTACATAGTTCAAAAATAACGAGTGTAGATATAGGGAATGTGGAAGAGTAGATTTAGAGATTCCACGCTTGCATTTACTCTTGTTTTGGGGGTTTAGTTTTCTTTATTTATGCTTATTTTTCATCACTTATTGTGTAGCTAGCCAATTGAAGTATGTTTTTGTTCTTTAGTCTATGACTCAGATAATATTTCAAATTTTTGAAGACCGTATCTTAAAAGAGACCCTGGAACCGACTCTATTTAGGATTTAAAGTGTTATACAACACAACCGTCATCCATGATCCATTTAACCTAAATGAATGATTGTTTGGGAATTTTTTGAAAATCAATTAATAATAAAGTTAGCTGACCACTGTATCAATTAAATATGTATTTATTAAGTTGAAATAACCAATTGCTGTAAAATTATTTTATGGTAATTGTACATATCACGAATATTGCTATAAATCGATTTCACCTAGATTTTTGATTCACGTGGAATTACCAGAGATACTCACAGACCGTAGTATTTGCGCTGCTTTCTTGCTTCATACATTTCTTAAATATGTACAAAAATATTCGTTTTTGATATGTGAAATTACTAGATTCAAATTAAAAATTTAGATTTTTTAACTAATTTCAGAAGAGAAATATGTATACGCAAGTAGTCCTATAAGGGGAAGTGAGATGTCGGTCAGTGAGTTCAGTTAGATATGTTCGCTTTTTCAAAAAAAGAATCTATAGTTCGATTCTTCGCGGTGGATAAATGCAGATAACTCATTCTGTAGCTTTGCATTAAGAAAACAACAAAAACATATTGAATAAATAAATTATAAATATATGTGCTAGTCTGAACACATAGGAATATATATATATATGTGTATATATATGTATATATATGCACAGAAACACACAAACATGAATAACTTGTAAAGATCCGTTCATGTACCTTCTGATGATACACAAAAGCGTAAATTTATATACATATATACAAGTAAGTAACTAGAGTATTTTTCTCTCTCCGCTTGTAATTACCTTTATGAAGAAATGATCACAAGTTTATTGAAACAGCATATTCAAGTTGATTTAGAAATAATGTGTATTTGCCTTGGACTGTAATTCTGTCTGAAAATTATAATTACTAAACAAATTTTTTACAAAAGCGTACTCTTCCCGGGAAAGTTCTCAGGTATGGATGGAATGGTATAAACAAAGCTCAGACAATAATCTTATTGGTGAGCATGTATAATAAATAGTTAACCTTTGGGTAAGTAATAAAATAAATAAAAATGCTAGCGAAAACAAAAGACACAATAAAAGGTGGAATAAAATATCTCCAATTCATTTGACGCTATTTTTCTTGCAATTTATGTGATATGTCAATTTCTATACCAGTTGATATTTTACTGCAAGGATGCACAGTGGCCTACCTGTGTCTACTACGGAGATCGAACTCTTGAATTCTAGCGTTATAAGCATTGAAATTTATCGTTAAGCCCTGAGTGGACATTTTATTTCGTTTAAATTTCGTATTAGAAATAAGTCAACATGTACTTTTCCAAACTTCTCAATTTGGGTTAAGTAGCAATTAAGTCTACACTTTCAGCCTTATAGTCCATAACATAATTCCCATCACTGCTATGTTCAAACAGTGTGGATTAATTAAAGTGATTTATACCATATTTGTACTTTTTTATTTACTATGCAGGAAAGTACTCCAAATTGGGATCCTACAAAAATCATTCTAGTAGACCTTTTCTCTCAATAAAGAGCCCGGCATGGCCAGGTGGATAAGGCGTTTGACTCACAATCTGAGGGTCGCGGGTTCGAATCCGCATCCCACCAAACATGCTCGCCCTTTCAGCCGTGGGGCGTTAT
>NW_013665797.1:452290-468321 GCF_000517525.1 Limulus polyphemus | reverse complement strand
CTCTCAATAAAAATAAATAGTAGACTTCAACTCTTACATTAAACTTATGAATAACCTTTTATGAAGTCGCAACAACTTTTTACTTAGTCTTATTGAGTCCTTTTTTTTAAAAAAACATTTTATCCATTTATTTTTACCTGTACAATTAATAGCTTATGCATAATGTCCCACAACGGATTAACAGTAATTTTAGGGACTTACAACGTTAAAATCTAGGGTTTTATTAACCGCGATGGACAGAGTGCAAACAGCCCATTATGTAGCTTCGCGCTAAAACAAACAACCTGAATCATAAATTTTTTCAATAGAAGACTGAAATGATACGAAGTTTTGAGTAACTACCATTTCACCATTAAAAACAATTATTTGAAAATGGAGTTACAAAAAAAGACGGCCCGCTGTGGGTCAGCTGTAAGTTTACGGATTACAATGCTAGAATTCGGGGCTCGATTCCCCATGGTAATAGAGTACAGATAGCTCATTATGTAGCTTTGCTCTAAAACAAACAGTTAGCAAAAGGCTTTTTTTGTATATTTGTTTTTCTGCTTTATAAACACTTGCATTTTAAAATTATTTCGCTCATTTTTTTTTTTCTATGTACACTTTCGCCACTCAAGTTTACTTCTTATACGCGTGCGCAGGCCGCCCAATTTCAAAATAAGGTGTTTGATAATAATTTAATTTCTGTGTTACTGTTAGACAAAACTTAGTGTTTGGAAGTAATGCTGTTAGTTTTATTACACTTGTAACACAACACTATCGTGTCAGTAGAAACTTACTCACTGTTACTAGGTTTAGTATATTAATAATTAGATATTATATAGTCATTGCCACTGCGTTAACTTAGTTTAACTTTAAGTTAAACTTTAAAGAAACTTTACAGAACTAGCCTAAGACTGTCAGTGTTGTTTAAGATGTATAGTATTACTAATAATACTATAAATTGTAAACAACACTAACACTACTATTAGTATTAGTAACAAGGAATATAGTTAAAAGTTAGTAACAAATTAAATAATGTAACATGTATAGTCGTTATAACTTTACATTGCTTCCAAAATTCAATGTTTCATGACTTCTGTAGTGGAATTTAACTTTTAAGTTTAATACTAGTTTAATTTAAAACTTATAAGTTACAGTGTTTTGCCTTTTTATGATTGACTTTTTGAACTTGAAAGAAAGATGTTGCTTATTGATGTTATTAGTAGCACTAATTTAACGAAGTAAGAATATAAAAAAAAAAAGAAAGATTAAGACAGCATGGCATATTATTAAGTTGGCATTTTATTGTTTAGGTAGAACTTTAGTCTCATCCAACAAGTTTGCTTATGAATATAAAGTTAACTTAAAAGATTGAAACTAACTAGGCCTACTGCTGCAGTGCTAGTACAGGGACAAAATATGGAAGGTGTTATTGATCCTTTTACAAAGGTATGTATATACTGATTAAGATAGCGATACATTAATTTGATACAAAATCATGTGGTATGTCATTGGTGGAGCCATTCTAAGATAGTATAACTAACAAAAAATCCTGGGTTCGATTCCCTGCAGTGGACACAGCACGTAGCTCAATGTAGCTTTGATCTAAAATAACCAATGAAACAAACTTGATGGCATTGACAGTGCTTTTCACAAAATGCAGTTGTCCCACACCCTGACCAGAGATGCATCCTCTTATCACCTGACCCTGCAAATGCTTTACAGTTGCATTCAAACATGCTGGATGAAACTCTTCTCCACATTGACATCAAACAAAGTGCTTCACATTAGACCTGTGCAGGTTGAACTTTGATTCATCTGAGATGAGCACATTGCTTTAGTCCAGTCAGCATGTTCTTTGGCCTAGTTGAGCCTCATCTTGTTGGTGAGGAGGGGTTTCTTTCTTGGCCATCTTGCTGGGAGATTGGCTGAACATAGGCAAATCCAGACAATGCATGCAGTAACAATGATCCCTGAAGTTTCCTGCAATGGTGTTTTGAGATCTGCAAATGACAGTTGCTGATTTTGTAAGCTCATGTTTCAGAACAATATTGTCAACTGCTGTGGAAGCTTTCTTCCTATCCCTTCCCTTCCACTGCTCCACACAGCCACTTTTTCTCTATCTCTGCACCCAGCAGCTCACAGTAGACTGGATGGTGGATAAATTTAATTCTTCTAGCAATCTGCCTTGTTGAAAGTCCTTTGTTCAAAGAAACAGTGACTGATTTTTTCCATGGAGTTAACTTCCAACCCCTGGCCATGATAGCATCACTTGTACTTTGTAGCAGATAGGCTTCTAAACTTACTCTCAGTAAAAACTTCTGTATTTATAGCCAAAAACCAGCTTATGCAATACCCAGACAGCCCATAAACTAAAGCTGCTGATGTAATAGTTAGACAGTATTGCATCATCTCTGAAACACTTTTGCACCTACATGCATTAGGGCCTCAAAAAAAAAAAAGATTATGTAGAAAAGTGTGAAAAAATAAATCTTCTCACCACTGTATATATAAGTTCATTACATAATATATACACAGTTAGATCTTTAACATTTAGACATGCACCTGTGTCACTAATCTTTGTTTAAGAAATTACTTTAAATTTATACAGTGCCAAATGTTGGCTCTGACTAAGAGAATGCTAATATATGGGACTCCTTCTCACAGTGTTAAGTTATGTATATGACAAAATATTAAATAGATTACATAAAAAATATTTGAATGGAATATATTGTGTAAGTTTAACATAAGTTTATGGAAGAGGCAGGCTAGGCTCTAGGTAAGACAATTTTATTTTTCTAAAAGGGTAAGAAATGAGTTGTTATCAACAGTAGTGGAAGCCAGAGTAGGTTTAAATATTTACTTTTCTCATGGGTAGGTGTGAAAAGAATGGTCCTTTGTTGTTCATATGTTAGATTAGAAATCTAAATAGAATAATCTTTACATGCACTTCATTGACATGTTTTGTTAAAAGATACAAAGCTAATTTGTGTATCTTTAGTCTCAATTTTCTACTGGACAGATATACTCAGATCCATTTTGTTTTGCATTAAAATACCTTCCTAATAATACCAACATTTACTGATAACTGTAGTTGTATACATAATCTTAACAGAATTGGTATAATTGTAACTTCATATCATAAATAATGCTCCAGATAAGCTTTTGACATAATGAAATAAACTGCAGCGTTTCTGAAAATGAAAATTCTTCTGAAAACTTGCATATTTTCAGGTTTCTGTGACTTTTATTCTCCAAAATCTGACATTTTGATGCTGTGTTTATGAGGTGTTTTCACTTCTTATTTCTCTACCGAAGCCCTATTAAGGACACTCAAGGCATATAAAGCATAAATTCGATAGAAATAGGAAATGAACTCTATTCATCAAATACGTATGAGCATCAAATACATTAATTAGTGTAATATAAAATAATCAAATAATCAAAATTACTGTTTGTGGTTATCACTGTTTTCAACTATCCAAGCAATTGAAATATTGCCATTATGATTTCTGAATATTATTTTCTATTAATTCAAGCTTAAATGGTTAGTGTCAGGGCTTATCAAAATAATCAATTAATCAAAATTAGCATTTCCTACTGTTACCATTTTCATTTATTCCAACTGTCTAAGTCTCATGTGAGAATAATCAATTAGTTGAAGGTAACTGATTAATGACTGTGATGATTAATTGATTATTAAATTCCAATAATTGCAGAACTCTGTAGTTCAGTACAATAAGCACTTTGTCTATAGAATCTGACTGGTATAATTTTTAGTTCAGAAGTAACCCTAACTACATGTACTCACCAGCTGGTAATTGCTGTATAACTCAGTTGTGAAATTTTTTTTTCCTTACTTGTAATTTCAAAAGCCTAATCTATTTCAGTAAACTATATCTTTGCTGAATCACTGCTCTTCAGTGATGCTTGGGAAAGTAAATCAAACAGTTTGTAGAATTTTTTGTTAAAGGATGACATCAAATCTTTCAAATTGTTTAGTTTGTCAGTCAGTTTCCAGTGAGAATGTTTTTGCTTTGTGTTTACTTTATTACAGATACAGATTTTTGTTGTTGTTTTTTTAATTGGTGAATACACACATATATGGGAATGATACAATTATGGGTAAATAGTATGTGTTTTTGTTATGCACACAAGTTTAATTTCTGGTGCCTTTTTTATGTAAAGAAATATGAATTTACATGGCCATGCATCTTATCTAGACTAAAGCACTGCTAACAGAATAATGATATGATTTGAAACTGAATTTAGTGAGTAATGTAAAATTTTAATACAAATGAAAATGCTGCTTTTTATTGGGAAGTCTGGTTAGAAAATTCATGTGTGGTTTATTTTCTGTATCAAATAATTGCTGTGTTTCTAAAAGATTTTTTAATAGTTATGTTAAGTGCTGTCTTTTATATAAAATTCTATTATTATGACCAATAGAAACTTCTGGAAAGAACACAGGCCCGTCGTGAGAATTTGAACAAAAAAATTGCTCAAATCTCAAAAACAAGTTTAAGAAAACGACGACTACCATTAGAAGAAATTCCTTCAGGCCAGTCTTCAAGTCAGTTTTTATTTTGTTTATTTATTTAGTGTTGTAGCTGTTTTGCTGGATTTATTTTAGGCACAGAAGTTTTTTTCTGGTCACCTGACCAATTCCCCTGTTACTTTTCATTGTGTTATAGTATTTTGTGCCATTGCTACTTTAAAATATTTTGATATCAGTTGGCCCAGTAATAAAAAAAATTGCCTTGCATGTGAAGTTTTAGTGCAAAATCTATTTCTTATATTTTTACTTTTCTTCAAGGTGTGTGTGAGAAAAACTAGAGCTGGGGGATTAATGGTATTTACTAATCAATTATGATCTTTCATCTGTATTTCTGATTAATTCATGGATGTTCAGCTAAACGAATTAGTGTCACAACTCACAAAAATAAATTAATGTTTGACATCATTACTACTTTTTATTATTACATCCTAATGAAATAGTCTCACTACAGTGATAAACCAGGGTGAAATCTGGTTGGAGTTGATATTGATGAAGCAATCACACAAAACTTGTTTTCACAGAGAAAGCTGCAGCTAACACTGATTTTGATCTTCACAAATTAAACTTTAATTTTATTTTAGAAATATTTCACCCAGCTTTAACAAATTTGTTCAAAACATTTGTTGGCCATCAAACTGCTTAGTTGATTTCCAAACACCAAAGAGAATGTAAAAAAAAATCAATATTACTGCTGAACCCTCTCAGTCAATGAAAATTAAATAGAACATTCTGTGTGTTATAACTGTATTGCTACAGTTCCCTAATCTAATTACTTGTACATAGTTGAGTTCTGTATTTATAAAACATTGTATGAATTATCAAAAACATTTAAATGTATCTCATAAATGTTATATAGGATCAAAACAATAGAATGTTGAGCAATGCTTTTGCAGTAGTTTAAACATTGAAACACTGATTTTTGTAATTGTATGCTTCTGGTTCAAGTTTCACCAATAATACAAGGAAAAAGGTAATTAATTGGGGTACATGAAGATGTGAGTCCTTACCATGCAGCCTGAATTGAAAAGTGTGTATTTTAGATGGCAATAAGCCATTCGTGATTGTAAAACTTAGGAGTTTTGTTTGGATCAGCTCTTAAGGAAAGTTGTTGGTATGTTAGATTAGAGGATTATGACAACTGCTAATTTTGGCCTTAACATTACATGTATATCTACAAATATGTACATAAAAAACAACAACTAACTACTAGAAAGGGATTTAAAAACTTATAATAATTCCTGACCAACTGATAACATCTGTGTTAGCCTTATGACTATCACTTGTCTATGTACTACAATGGTTTGCTGATATACTTAATCACTATAACTTTTGTTTGTTCAGTTAAAAAAGTTTTAATCAAATTTATGACTCATGTATATCCTTTTAAAGGTGGAAATGAGGCTCAAAATGGATCTCCAAAACGACAGTGTATTGAATCACCAAAGGTAAAAATTGAAGGCTATGTTCAGGAACTCCCTGCTGTGCTAGCTGAGCCTAGTTTTGATTATGTCGATAAAGTGAATATAACACAGGATGAGGAGAATGAAGAACTTGCAAATGGTGTGGTAGGAAGAATACATGGATTAGCATCTCTAAGAAGAAAAAAGTTAGAACATGATGGTAAACTTTTTTATGCTGTGTTATTTATTGCAGAAAATATGTAGTACTATTAGAAATGACTTCTGTATGTAAAGATTAAATTTGTAGGGTTGAATTTAGATTTTTGAATATTGATAATTGGTGTTCTCAAATTCATCAATCATTGGTGTATCTAAGTTAACATGTTCATTCTAATCCCCTGTATGTATCATCTCGGAGTACTTTTTCAGGATTTTCTTCACAAGATAGATTGAGCAATGAATTTCAAAAGTATTCTCAGTTTTTAATTTCATTGTCTCCTTGTCTTTCCATTTCTTTTCTTTGGGAAAAGAACAGCATTTGTTAGAATATCAACTTTTTCTTGTATTGGAAAATGACATGTTAAAGGAAATGAAATTAGGTTTAAATGTTTGAATATCACTGTGAACTTGTACATCATAACTTTAAGTCCAGAGTGGTGAAAACATTTCTAACTAGAACAGATGACCAGTAACATATACAGGGTAAATGATAATTTGCAAAACATTCAGATCATCACAAAAGTTGGATGTTACAAAGAACAATGTTTATGGCAGCAACAAACATTTGACTACTAGAGGGTTGTGCAATAAGATCAAATGCTATGCTTCTTGCCTGAAGGAGTGAGTTATTCCACTAATCTTTTTACCATTGGTTTTGGAATTGGCTTTTGTCTGGACAATTGCTAACAAAAGTAGTAGCTGTTGCAGCAATGTTATGGCCATTTTTACCATTCAACACAATTAGTTCAGTGCAATCCGCAAAAACTTAGATTGGTTGGTTACAAGATGGATTGTAGAAAGTAAAGCAACTGTATGATAAGACTATTACCAAGATGTATGTGCCAGGTAAAGATAAATGAGGAGCTAATATGCATGCAGGAGAAGCCTCTTTATTAAATCCAGGTCACCTCTATTGGTATGATATTAATCTCCTCTGCATTAGTAAGGTGAAAGGGCAACTATGGAAAGTCTTCATCAACATTCAGAAGGAATAAAACTGCTGGATAACAAAGTACCATATGGTGTAGCTAGAAAAAACAAAATATTGGGAATCAGTAGGACAATATGTTGTCAGAAAGCCACTGGTGACATTAAGAAAAGTTCTACCTCCCTTAAAACAGTTTATCTCCACATGAGGGGTCAGTGCCTGCTGATGGAAACCCTAGGATAGTCGAATAATGGTCAACAGTTCAGTGCATTCTGTAAGTGTTAACTTTGACATTTTTTAACACTCACCATTCTACTGAGATGTAGAGATCTAGTATTTTATACCTGTTGGTCAAATAGTGTATCACATTATTTTTATCATTGACATTTTTTAACACTCTCCATTCTACTGAGGAGGTGTAGAGATCTAGTCTTTTATACCTGTTGGTCAAATAGTGTATCACATTATTTTTATCATTGATATTTTTTTTTCCTTTGGATATCATTCTACATGTATCCTCCCATTTTGGAGATGATCTAACTATGTTACACAAATTATGAATCACCCTGTAGACTCCTGATAACCTTGAGGTTGTGGTATTTTTCAGGTAGAAATTGATTTCCCAACAAGTATTAGATAGTTAGATCTGCTAATAACAGCAGATTCACCTGGGAGATAAGAAGAATAATCTGAATATAATAATTTTGAATGAATTCTCCTAATATGTGTGAAATAATATGGCTGAACAAGTTTGACAAAATGAACACAATATTTGTTACAGAACAAACAAAAAGAAAAAGCAGCATACACACTTACACACATGTGAAAAGAAGTCGTTTCTAGTGGATTGTAATTAGCTACACACTTTTCTTTCTCAGGACAGACTTCTGTCAAACTAAAAACAATGATCTTAAAGTGGGTCTTTACTGAAAGAACTCTAGGTAGAAAATGAACATGGAAAGCTTGGGTTTTCTTTTCTGTCCTCAGCATTGCCTTGTGACCATTGTTCTCTCACAGCATTGGTTGGCTGTAACATTCAGACAACATCAATTTGACCAGCAAAGGATACTACGGTTGCTAATCCTTTCAACTTGGATATTATATGTTACTGCAGTATCCTCTAGAGTTGAATGAACTGCATAGAAATTAGAGAAACAAAAAGAACTTTTTAATGTTCCTATATAACTAAAGCAAGTAGAAGAAATATGATATACCTGCATAACACAAGAATAGAAGGTATGTGCTGAGAAAAAGTATGTTATACAAGCTTTTAAAACATAGATAAATTAACTTTAAAGAAAGAGGACAGTGAAACTTCTTTATGTCAGACTTTATTGAAAACTCATTCCTCTTGTCTATGGTTAATATTCCATTTTTTTATATGATTTAGTTCAAGCTCAGTATATAGATTTTGAAGACGTTTTTACATGTACATATAAAACAGATACTACGTAAAACAACAGCTCTCCTATTTCATTTCATAAGGTTTAATTTATTTGGAACCTTCTGGAAACCAAATTGTCATGCTACTGTTTTATTCTACACACCAAAAAATAGATATCAAGCTACTATTTTTAACTGGATTGAAGTTTTTGATTTGGCTATAAAATGTGTTTATGTAACTCTCTGTGCAAATTTTTTATGAGTGATATTAGTTGTAACTTAAGATGTTAGGTGTAAAAGTTACTGTCATTGTATCAATAGATGTATCATCAATCATCTCTTCAATATTTGTTGTTAGTAGCTCTTTCATTTAAATTTAAACTTTTCTTACAAAAATTCAAAACTGAACAATAATTTTGCTGCTTTTCTTCCTTTTTAACATAGAATAGTGAGCAATTTTAATTTCACTTCACATTTCATCCCACTGATTTGCAGATGGTACTATATCTAGTGCCTTCTGAGGAAAAGTTTTATACTGAATGATGTTAAATTTGTGATTTTAATTCAGATAATACTAAGAAGAAAATTTTGAAACTGTTATGACTTTTTGTAACATCCTTAGTTTTAAAACAAATTACTTTAAGGAAATAAAAGGCAAGTTGATGAATAGTGTTTTTATTTGTATGGTTAGTATTGTCAAATTTTGAACTTACTTCATTGAATTGCTTAACATTTGCTCAGTTATCGGTTTTTATATAGTGAAATATTGTATCTTTATTGGTCAATAGGTATGGAAGTGGATCATCACACTACACCTGTATTGTCTGCTCAATCTGCAGCTGAGCATGAGGTAGCTATTCCTTCTGTAGATTCTAAACATTCTGTTACCAGTTGTAATACTCATTTAGCTTCTCTTTCTGGCCAGATTAATCACTGGGAGGATGAGGACTCCTACTGCTTTCCTTCAAAACATTATATTGACAGTGTCACCTATTTAGTGAAGGCTGTTGTCCAAACTAATGCTAATAACACAACTTCTGCTAAGGTTGCTACTAACAGTCCATTTACTAACAAGACTAAATCTGAAAGTCACAAACTTTGTATGATTGGAACTGGAACAACTTCATCACTACCAGCAACTCCTGATAGTGATATTGCTAATGTTTTTTTCAAACAGAGTAACAAACTTGCTGTTGCTTCAGTTCCAATTCAGAGTAAGTCTTCTCCTTTCAAAGTTGTTAAGGAGTCAGGTGGTGGACTAAAGGTTGGTACTTCTTCTGTTGGTTTAACTGTTTTTAATGGCAAAGGAAGTGCTCAAAAGGTGGGGGAAAAAACTGCTCAAAAGCACCGACAGCAGGTGAGAAGAGTGGATATTTGGGACCATGCTCTTATTTCAGCACTGGTGAGTCTTAACTAAGCAAATTTTGATATTAAGATATTTGGTATAATTCATAAGATAGTTTAATCCTCTCACCATAGGCATGCCACAAATTTTTAGAGAGTTATTCAGAATATAAACTACCTTATTATCATTTTATATGAATAAAATTGGCAACAAAACATAGCTAATAAATCAAATTTTAATATTATATAAGTTTTAAGTTCACAATTTCATAAGGAAATATTTAGTAAAATCCTCAATCTCCTCTAGTATGAGAATTGTGACATTTGCTCTCTAGGTTTTCCCTCTTCTTTAATTTATTTACCATCCCTTCTAGAAGTGCAGAATTTAACATAAAGTACTCATTATAATATAGTTATTAATCAGGCAAAGTATAATTTTTATAGCCTTCAATCTTATTTGTTTACGGAGTCATAAACTAGAAAACCAGACCCACTTGCCATGCCCACATGTCACATCCTTTCTTTCACAAATTGCCAATAGTTCTCTCTGAAGTTTAATACTATACTGTTTATTACTAATAGAAAGTCAAAATTTTAATCTATCAAATGATGTATTATATTACATTGTTTTCTGTACAGATAATTGCCTGATTTACTTCATGTTTAAACTTTATTCCAGTAGGAAACACATCAGTGAGTTTAGCTGATTTTTTAATGGCTTTTATTGCATAGTTAGAAAGCCAGAATATGTATGATAGTTGTAGAACCTTGTCTGCTTTTTGTGTGTTATTACTCTGTATTCTTAGCTGTATTATTTAATTAAATAAGTTTTGTGTAGTTGTATCATTAGTATAAAAAAGTAGGGTTAAGTTTCATCAAAAGTTTACAGCAAAAAAATGAAGACCCAGGTAAGTTCTATATTTCTTGTTTTTCATCTGTATTGTTTATTTATTATTTAAAAAGTAACTAAAATGTAAAAATTAGAAACTTGTTAGGTAATATAAGGTAAGATAAAGAAGAAAATTATTCACGAGGTATGCTCGTGAACAGCTTGTGCGTTATGTTAAACGATATGTAACATGAGTTACATGTTTGTTAAGTGATTTACAACTTATGTGATGAGATCATTAGTTTAACACAGCTCAAAAGGAAATAAGACAATAAAATTTAAGTAGAAACAGATGTATACTGTTGTGAATGTTAAGCTGTTTAGGATAAACAAATGTAGTTTCTTGTTACAATTTGCAGTTATTCTAGAAAGAAGAAAGGGTAATTTAGATTTATTTCGTATTTTTTATGGTGGTTATGAGATCGTACAAATTGACTGAATGTGTATAGAGTTAGGATAGAGAAAATAATGGACAAAATATAAAGTTTTATTGAAAAAAATGTTTGAAATGTATTTAGGACGTTTTTGAGGTTATGCAAATGAAATTTAACAATTTTCAGAGGAAGAAAAGTACTTTTACTCTTAACATGAAAATCACTTTGCACTTGGAGCAGTCAACACTTTGACTCCATATATTCACTGAGAACTGTTTAGTAAAAGTACATCATTAGAAATTCTGATTTTTTGTCTACAAAAGACTTGGATATACAAAACATATTAAAAGTTATAGTATGGATACTCTAAAGGTCAATGTGGGGTCACGAATTGGATCGAATTGATTGAGCCTGTAGCGAGAGAGTTAACTGACTGCTGCTGTACAACAGATAAATTGTAGTTAACATCTGGCAAGTTGCTATATGAATTTAGAAATTGGCAAAAATATGTACTATACCTAAATGTATTTTACTGATACATACTTAGGTTTTTAATTTTTTCAGTTTTTCAGTGTTGGAAAAATGAAGGATTTGAAGTATAAGTGCAAATTCACCCAGCTCTTTGTGTGTGTGAAATGACGGACAATTTGGCACCTTCAATGGATAATTCTTTTACCCAAGATGTCATGCTTTTTCAATGGGTGTATGTTCATCCAGTCAAAATATTAATTTGTCTAAACAATAAAAAATCTGAGGATGAAAAAAGAAATAACATTTTATTTAACCAATAAATATTTTATTGTG
This sequence comes from Limulus polyphemus, assembly GCF_000517525.1. Lineage (NCBI taxonomy): Eukaryota > Metazoa > Arthropoda > Merostomata > Xiphosura > Limulidae > Limulus > Limulus polyphemus. The sequence goes on along the minus strand of NW_013665797.1, from coordinate 456,440 downwards.
TTTAAACCAATCAAAAACTTGAGGCTGAGGCATCCAAAGGAGGTACAGGATCTTACAAGATCCAAAGGCTGAATTGATCAGATGCCAATAGGTGCCGAATGTATTTTTTCAATTGGTGCTGAAATTCCAGGTTTTCACTTGTCCTGTCCTCTTGTGTGTATATCATAGAGTATAAAGACAATTATATCTTTGGTTTAAGTACATACGTATCGAGTATTATTAAAAAACATGTTTCAACTATTTTGAGTTAAACATTATTGTACATTAATATGTAAAGAAATTCATTTGATATATATATGTATTGTACAAGGAGTGAGATATTCCTTAACAGGATATATGCTTTCCCATTTAGTAATGCTGTATTTTGGTACAGTTATTGTTATATAAAATGAGATGTGATGCTACATTATTTTTTGTTTTATATTTACAACCAAATTGTGCATTGTACATGAACATTAGGTCCTTTGAGATGTGTGTTGGTAACTGCACAGAATTTTTAGTCATAGTTTCAATTTCAGTTACTTTTTCAGTTGCAGAAACTTAGTTTAGTTATCTTTGAACAAAAATAGAACAACAGCTACTATTGGCTTAGTTAGATTAGGAAGTTAACTAATTTATACAATGAGATTCTGCAGTAAGAAATCAAGTGTGTATGAATTAATTCTTAATATTTGGCTGAAATAATGTAGAATTAACTGACTTCCATTCATCAAATTATCACTAGTATGAGATCACAGTGACATTGTAAGCTCAATATGAAATACCAAAAGAAGTATATAATAATTATTTTATCATATAAAAATATTTAATTACTTCACAGAAGTTATGTTTTTCTAGATTACTAGTGAAAAACTTTTCAGTTATATAAGTTGTTCTCGTATACTATTTGTAGCTAAAAAACATGTGAGGAATAACATTTAACATATATAATGGTGAAACATCTGTCACTTTGGCAGACAACTAGACTCAGGAGAAAGTACAGTGGAGATTAATGCACTACTCCCTTTTGAGGTGGTAAACATAGTCTTTTTTTTTCCACGGGATTCTTCTTTTTGTGTATTAATTACTTCTATTTTGACCAATTGGGTTAAATAACTTATCCAGCTTATCTGTTCTTTGAAAAATGACTTCTTTAATCTTTATAATATCTGAACTTAAAAAGTGACTTTTTAAAGCAGTATTTTATCAATATTCTTGTGAAAGTCATGATAAACACCATCCAAAAGAGTGCTTTTAACAAAACTTTTTTTTAAAGAACTTCCTTGAATCATACTGATAACTTTATTTTAAATATTGTATGTAATCCTTAAAAACAGCTTCAAAAACCTTATTAACAACAAAAGTGAAACAACGAAGCTGTACCTTCTGGAATTTAACTTCATTTTCTTTCTGTAGAGAGGGAAAAAAAAACGTTTTCAATCATCAAATTACCCTCACTCTCCTGCAACTTTCAAAAGTAAACTAGTTCTGATTATTTTCTGGTAAACTCTTTAAAAAGTTTTAAAATATTATTCCTTAGGTCCATAAGATTTACATACTTGAACTTTTCTGTTCATTTCAAAGATGCATTCACTATTTACCTAGAGCAGTGCAAACATAACTATTCAGTGATTCATGAATTATCATCTTATAGGAAGCTCAAGGATTTACAAGATCCTCTTCAGCATCCGGGCTTGACTATAAAAAAGAAATAAAGGTTTTAAGATAGCTTCCAAGGAAGAAGACGTGGAAGAATATCTGTTTGAGGTTTCTGATGATGGGAAAATGTTTGAAGGCAAATCTTCAACTTCATTGAAAAGTTCTGCTTCCATTGCACATTCAAAAAGCTGGAAAACAGTAAGAAAAGAAGAACAAAGCAATAAGAATGGTAAAACAAGTTTAATCTTAAAGTTTTAATTTTTTAAATTCTTATTTCAGTTTAAATATTGTTGTAGAAATTACTTGTTTCTCATTTTATATTTTTAAATATTTCAGAGCTTGTAATTATGGTTATTCTTAAACATGCTATTTTATTTACTTACAAGTAGATTTAGGCATGGTGTAGGTGCTAGAAAATTTACTTTTTTTAAACTTTGCAATTCTGTGTTCTTCCAAACCAGTTGCTACTTTCATCCTTTTTCTTCTCAGTGTAAAAGACATTACTGCTTCTTAACATGCAATAATGTTTCCATCAGTACTTTGAGTTCTGCAACTAATTGTTGAAATTAAAAGCCTCATGAAATTTCAGTAGTACCACAAGAGTTCATTGGAAGAAACCACCCAGATGTGTATCCTACAGTTATTGGACTTTGCAACTGGCCCAAGTTGACTACTTATATTATATACTATTGTTCTATTTATTGTAATTTTTGTACACAAAGATTTCTAAAAAATTTTTTGTTTGTTAATCAAGAAATACAACTACTAGTTACACAAAAAAGATATTTTTAAAATTACTACATACAAATTCCACTTGGAAATGGCTAGTGGAAGCTGTAGTTTAAAACTTTGAAAGCTATAATTATGTAAAAAAATTATTCAAACCAGTGTAAAGAAATTATGAATTTTAACTTCATCATTCATCTCACCATCACCTTTACTACAAACTAGTAATTATCAGACCAACATACTGAGTCTTGGATTAAAATACTTTAAAAGTTGAGTATAAAGTAAGAAAAAGCTTAGTTATTTGATGAAAGAATCTGTTTTTAAAATGAAATTCCAGTTTAATCTCATACACTGCCATTATGTGTTCAATGTATTAGGTAACATGTGTTATAACATTGTCTATCATTTAATGTTTTCATTTTGATTATTTGGTACAAATAGTGCCAATTCTAGTCCACATAACATTAACAAATTAATTTATTTCTTCAATAACATTTGCTTCAGGCTATGTTCACTTTGATGCAAGTTGCAGGCCTAATACACTAATAATGTTTAAAAATTTCCTTGGTTGCTAACAAGTGCCGACTAACTTACTGATTAGCTTACAGAAGCACTAACTCTTGCTGAATAACTTGATTCAATCAATATTCTCTCAGTCAACAACTACTTGCTTCCTCCACTCTGAATATTTCACTGAATTCTCTTATCACTGAACTAATTGCTTCATAATTCATAACTTGTATTTATAAGTAATATTTTAATTTCAATGTTCACTAGAAAAAGCTAAAAATACAGCTTACAACAATTGTAAGGTTATGTTTTGCAGTGTACTGTAAGCGTTAAAGGTGTTTAACAGTTTTATTGTGGAAGGTGAAGAAAAGTTGATGATATAAGAATAGAGTTGGGCAATTAGTAGAATGTACTAATTGATTAACTGTCATTGGAATAATCAAAAATAGTAATAATCAGGAACTGTAATTTTAATTAGTTGACTATTTTAAAACATTAATTAATTTCATCATCATTTTGATTACTGGATAATTGGAATAATTGAAGATAATAATTATTGGAAGCACTAGTTGTTTATTTTTGTGTCATTAATTGATTTAATCATAATTTTGACAAGTTGATTATTTCATGTAACACTTATGTCAATGATACTCACTGGTAATTTATTAATCAAGTTAATTAGCCAGCTGTAAAGAATATTATGCCCTCAGTTGGTTAGATAACAGGAAAAAACCTCAAATTTTCTAGTTTATTGTTAAGTATGAAACATTGGGATGGATATATCACATAACTTGTTCTTTGGGAGCAGATGACATTACTTCTGTAAAGTTCAGCATGGCTTCTCACCTGTGTTTTTGTAATGGAATTTGAGTTGTTTGGATATGTAGATAGAATGCATGGAACCTAGAAGGTGATTTTATGCTCTAGGTGAGTGCATACTTATTAAAGAACAAGTATAAATACTGATAAATGGAGTGAAGTTAAATTTAAATGCATCATGATGTACGTTTTCAGCTTTCTTTGTATGCTTTTTGCTAGTAATGAATTAATCCTTTTGCCACAGGCATCCTTTACTGCACATGTCACAAGGTTTTTAATGAGTTACATTCAAAATTTAATTAAACTACTTTTTATGTTATACCAATTAGTGTAGCTAAAATCATAGCTAATAATCCATATTTTAATAGTTACAATATTCAGGCTCTCCAGCGTTCCTAGTATTTCCTAGTTTTCCTAGTTTTTACAAAAAGCTCCTAGTATTTCTAGTTTTTTT
>NW_013665797.1:441366-451378 GCF_000517525.1 Limulus polyphemus | reverse complement strand
CAAATCAGCTCACTCTTACCACACCCACCTGTCACATCCCCTCTTTCAGGATTTGTTAATAGTTCTCTCTTACATTTAATACTATATTAATTATAACCAATAGAGAGCCAAAGTTTTCATCTATCAAATGATGTATTATATTATGTTGTTTTCTGAACAGAGAATTGTCAGTTATTCTTTTAGTACAAGCTTTGTTCCCATGAGAAACATATCGACTAGCTAGGATGAACTTGTAACGGCTCTTGTCGCATAGTTAGAATGCCAAAAAAATTGTGATAGTGATGGGACATTGTCTGCTCTTTGCATGTTATTATTCTACGTTGTTTGGTTCATTATTTAATTAAATAAAAATTATTTAGTGCACCACTACCATTCATATAAAATAAAAAAAAAGGAGGATTAAGTGTCATCGACAGTCAACAGCAAAAAAAAGAAGATCCAGGTAAGAACTTTATTTTTTGTTTTTTATATGTATTCTTTATTTATTACTAGAATAAAATACCCATACTCTGCTGTGGGATTTCAAGGTTCCCTCATGATTCACAGAGGCTTCGATGTACCAGTCAAGCATCTCCATTATTTTAATTACTTCTATAACTACCCCAGTGCATCAATTCTTTAATAGATTTGTCTATTGTAATTTCCCAAACTTAATTCAACACTTTTTAAAAGCAAATGGTTTTAATTTAGCTTCTAAGATTCGTTTTTTTCTTCCTGTGTTTTTATTTGAATTTTCCAATTCATATTTCCTGTTGTTTTTTGCCATTTCCCAAACTTAGTTCAATTCAACTTTTTTTAATAATCTCTGATTTGTATTTTTCTTCTAATGTTTGTGTTGAAAAAAAGAGTATTTGGCAGATAAGTACCACCCAGGTGTACACCCTCAGGGTCCACTCAGTATGGGTGCAAAATTTCAGGTTTCTAGGTTCTTTTCTCTTTGAGTTATGGCAGTCACAGACCCACAGGCATGCCATTTTATTATTATAGATAGATACTTCACAAAAAATCTATTTTTTTGTATGTAAAAGACTTGCAGTGTTTACTGAAAGTCTGCCAAATTTGGTGAAGATGCACATGCTATATTAAAAGTTAGTAGTATCACAACTATAATAACTTTAAATGAGTACAAAGTAGGCACATGGTCAGTCAATTTGATCGAGTCCATGTAGAGAGAGTTAAGCACTTTATGATCAAAAACCTACTTATCTGGTTATTTTACAGGATGCATGTGTCATTGTCAAATGCTTTATCTGTATGGCACCTAACTATTAAAAAACTTATACCTAAGTTGACTTGAAATACACACACACACCTATTGTGATTAAAGTTAGTGTATATTAATGTTTTACAGATTTTCATTGCTGTTACTTTTTTTCAAGGGTGTTGTATTTTGCATTTTATGTTTAAACATATGTTATGAAGATCGTATTATATTTTATCTTTGGTAGACAAAACTAGAGGTTCTTCTTCTTCATCAGACTTTCCTAAACCTCTTTCAACATACTCCCAGCTGTCACAGCAGCTACAAGAGAATGTTGATCCAGCTAATCTCCCTCTGGCAGCACGGCGTGCATTATTTGAGAAGGCTATGTATGATGACAATGGTAAAGTTCAACAAGAGCACAGAATTCCAGAAACATGCACTGTGGCTGTTAAGGCTGCAATGTTTGATAAGAGTAATATCAAAACTGGACAACTAGTTGCAACTTCTAACTCAGTAACTTACACTGCACAGAGTGAACAGGTCAGCCAACCATTACGACAGGATACTTGTGTTGTGACCTCAACTAAAACAGCAGGTGAAGCTTCTTCATCAAGTGCAACTGCTTCTATCAGCAGTGAGTTAAAATTTGTAAATGTATGTTAGAATACTTTGCCCAGATGAGAACACTTTTCATGCTTATGAGTGGTTTAACTCCTCTTTTATCATAACTTTTACAAAAAAATATTACTTTGTGCTGGATGATTAATTGATATTATCATTAACCTATGAGCCTCAATTAGTGTTGTAAAATAATCAATTAAGTAAAATCAGTATTTTTGATAATTATTACAACTATTTAATTAATTCAAGGTTGTTCAGCATAATTGATTAATGTCATGACTCACTATTTTCTGTTACTTCAACTATCCAGGCCTCATGTAGGAATAATTGATTATTAAAAGTAATTGATTAATGAGCCCAGTGATTAATTTATTATAAAATTTCACTAATTGCCTACTTCTACTTTGTGATAGACAAAATTAACTGATGTAACTGAGCAAGCATGGCACCAGACTTTTGTGGCCTCTAATGAATGAACACCTAGTGGGTTCCATTTTCTCCAATTCCCTCTCTTTCTGTAGTTTTCAACTGAAATATAATGTGTGTCACTTGCATTAGAAGCACTTTTGTTAGCTGTCTCACTGCCAAAAACAATGTTAAATTAGTGATTGAGCCTGCAGTTTCTACAGATTTTCTTCTTTTGTAGTCTTTTCCTTCAATTTTTGAGATTTAGATTTGTTTTTGAGTTTCCTGTAACTCAAAACACTCAATTTTTTTTCTCAAGTAAACAGTATACAGTAGTCAAAATTTTATCTTTACGTAAGACTTTATTTCCAGCTACCAACAACATAATCCTGCTAGATTCGTCAAGGTTACCATCCAATGATATTACACCAGACTCATTTTCCCCCCACCAACAGAAAGTGAGAAGGCAGGATAATGGAAAGAATGGTCGATAATAGGAAGAAAGTGACATTAAGACACTGACAAAGAGCTCCGAAAACTATTACATCATACTGATCATTTAATATGGCAAAAGTGTGTTTAGTCCTGTAGTTTTAATCTTTTAGTGGGCCCTTCTGTAACATTAGGATCCTGAGCAAATGCCAGTGTGCCGACACCCAGCCTGTAACTGAGGGTGTGTTGCAAGGTGGTTCTTTTTCTTGAAGGTGATGGTTTATTTGTTATTGTTATTTTTGCTCACCTGATTGAAATAAAGAACTTCATAGGTTTATGAAACAGTTTCAGTCCCAAAATTAGGTTAGCTATATAGTAAAAACTTGGTTTATAATGTGTACTTTGAAATACTTGTAAGTTTTAATTGTGTTCTTTTTACAAACCTGACTAGTCCAATTGGCAACTTAGCCACTAATGAGTTAAAGGCAGGTACCTGTATTTTCTTAGGTATAGTTGTTGTAGAATGAAACTTGTATAAGTATTTAAACTATATATTGAATTAAACTTCAATAACATAATATTTGAGATGCTACACATTCTGCAGGGTAGTTATAAAACCACCACTTGGAGCAGTTTAGGATGAAAAGTATGAGTGCAGTAGTGTGTGTTCATGTAGAATGGACCATGCAAAATGTGTATGTAGATATGTGTTTATGAATATTTATTTTTTATCATTCTTTTCACAGACAAGTCCTGTTCTGTAACATCTACATGCTCAAGTACAAATTCTCTTGCTTGTAAAAATTTAGGAACAAATAGCAGATACGTCCAAGAACAGTTTTTGCAGAATGACCAAAAAGACTGGAGTGGTAATGGAATTTCTGCCAAGACCAAAGATGAAAGACGATGTGAGATGACTGCGTTATTGAATCGATGGGAAAAGGCTTCCTCCTCCTCCAGTTGTCCTGAAACTGTAAGGAGTGATTATTCTAATAGGGTAAATGATGTAGATTACTTGAATTATGATATTTTTAATAAATACAGTCATGTGAATTTGTTTGAATTTGTCTTAAATTTATTTCTTATTAACTGTGGCTAGCTGGCAAAAAAGGCTGTGGATTCTAGTATGAGCCAGTGACCATCACAAGGCTGGCATTTGTTTTCCTAGTAGATAATCCATTCATGATTATGAATATAGAGACCAGTTGTAAACAATGATTAAACATTACTTAATAAAAAGCTAGCTATTAGCTCAACATTTATGTGGGGAAAAAACAAACTGTGATTACCAATCAATAAACCACTCTCCGTGGAAACTGTCCGTGACCTGATTCAGGGTGAGATGGAGTCCTTCATGTGGCCCAGGGTATCTCTCCGGGAGATGCTTATTTGAATTTTCATTCTGAAACGGGATATTCTGAGGAGAATTTAGACTCCCTGTTTCCTGCTGCTCCTTTCACTAAAGCTTCTTCTCCTGAGAACTCATCTGATCAGCCACCTTCTGCCTAATTGGAACTTTAGGGTTGTTTTACATGCTTTATCATGTCATCCCTTCGAACCCATGGCCTCATGTTCATTATATCACTTTCCCTCACAGTTTATTTTTTATTGCTGTTAGCTTCCAGATGCCGTCGTTCTGATTTATTTGCCATTCCTGTTCAGCAGACTCTCTATCATTCTGCCTATGTTTTGCTTTATCTCGACCGATCATTTATTCCAAAAGCTTGTTGCCAGAGAAGGAAAGAAATCTTTTTCTCCTATTCATTTACCTGGTATTTCTCATCTTTACAGTAGATCAGACCTGGATCGTTTATTCTGTCTCGCCAGGATGCTGAGATGTTATGTGGCTCATATGGAACCATTTCGAGGCCCTAGGATACTATTTCTTGTGGTACATATTTGTTCTCTGCAGACACTTTCTGTATGATTTCTGTCCTCACTGGCCCCTCCACCTTCTCAATGTGGGATTCCAGCTATTAGTGTCAGTGGAGGTATGTTTGTTGTGGAAGTTATCATTTTCCTAAACTGAAAATGTATTTCCAAACATACTTGCTTCCTCTGATACTCTCCCTCCCCACTAAGAGCTGGTGTTAGTGACCAGAATGAGATAAGTTGTGAAAAAGTGATTTTATTGTCTGCTTATATATAGTACCTGCATAGAGTACATGTGAGGGCTGGCATAAAGTTTTGCAAATTAGATATTGCAGACGGCAGTCGAGTGGCGTATATAAAGACTGGAGCAAACAAACACACTATTAGATGGCAAAGATGAAGATCGAGAAAAAGCTATTAGTGTCAGGAGAGGTAAGTATGTTTGGACATACATTTTCAGTTTAGGAAAATGATAACTTACAAACTTATTAGTTCTTGATTGATCCGTGTATTCACTTTGTACCACTAGAATAATGAGAAACAAAATGTTTACTTGAAGTCTGTGTTTTAAACATATTACAACTCAGTTTTTGATAAATTTAAAGGGGTAACAAAGTATTTGGAACACATTATAATAAGAATTGGTTAGTGTTGAGAAAAGCATAAATTAATACAAGAAGCTTATAAGTAGCAATAATGCTTGGAGACAGATTGAATGGGTAATGATTATTAGTCTCAAAGTGAGTTCCTTGTCATTGAATTATTAGTAGCAAGTTTTGTTTACTGGAAATATTGATCTTTTGAAAGCTTCTTGCAATTATTGAATCTTTGTATTACTTATATCAAATAATTATAAGAAAGAAATGGCTTTCTTAATAGTTTTTAAACATCTAGTAATATTTGTTTATGCATGTCTTTATATTTTATTAGATAACTGACATCAGCAGACCTGAAGTCATGTTGAATGTGTTTTCTGACCTTGTGAATGAAGATCCAGAAGATTTAAAAACTTCAGAGGTATGATTTGTTTCTGAAACATTGTTCTTAATGTATAAAGCTGTAAGTAGTTGCAAGGAGTAACACATACGTTTATGATTGGATAAAGAACGAGTAGAATTTAATAATTATAAGTGTCAAAAAAAAAGACTTCTGCTGTATATATATATATATATATATATATGTGTGTGTGTATATATTAGTAGTAGTAATAGTTATGCTATTACAAAATGAGAACTTATCATCATGTGTAAGTGGGCAAAAGTTCAGTAATCACAAAACAATGAAGTGAAAATATTTTGAAATGTAAACCAAAAACATGCAAAGACATGCTGGAAAAAAGAAATGTCAAAACCCGTATGTATGTGTGTGTGTGTGTGTATATATATATATATATAGTTGTCTTGGATTTTGTGTATGATTATATTCTTAGTATGATTATAATTAAATGAATAGAATATGATACAGGCTTTGTTGCATATATTATTTGGCCATATTACTTATAGGCCTTTTCAAATCTTAACATTGGATACATTCGTTAGGATTCTAACCATTTCTTTTGTGTCAGTCTATCATGTCTTTGTACTAGCTATCTATTATTGATATTTAATTGCTAGTAATTTGATTATGTGCAATACCAAATGTTGCATCACTTGTCCTGTTTTAGACACTTATAAGTGTTTTGTAACAAGTGCTTCTTGTAAATTAAAAATTGTGGTTTATCTTCTTACTTGTAGAAAATATCTTAAATATATCAGTAATACTTTTGATACATCACGTTTACAAATGAATTTCCATTGATCACTGTGTAAACATGAATACGTTAATTCTTTAGAATTGGAACATTTTTGGATTCATGCACTAGAAACTGCAGTTATTGATATTTTGAAATTATTGAATAATGAGGGAGAATGCTCTGCACTTTGGAACCATAGGTGTATTATGAGAGTGACAGTAAAATTCCACAGTTGTTTTGGAGTTGCTGATAAGTGCTGTTGACTAGTTTAGCAATTCAAAATTAGGAACAGTTAGTTCATATAGCCCTTGTATATTTTCATGCAAATATCCAAAACAAACAAACTTAACAAATTAGTAAAGATTAAGGAAAAGGAAAGTGATAAGCATAATTTCTGGATTATAATAATGAAATTATTTAATAAAAACTGGTAAGCTCAAGTTGTAAAAGGTAGTTCAAACTTACAGTTTTATCACTTTAAATATAAAAATTTCTTTAAATGATTTTTCTTGTGTTGAAAATTTTTTGGTTGATAAATTTGTTACTTTAACCCTTCAAGAGAGTAATAGAACTTCTTTTAGTTGTATATAAACATTAAAGAATTTACAAGTTTTAGCATTTATAAAAACTTTCTCGTCTTTAAGAATCAAATATATATGAAAAAATTATGGGGATTCCAATGGCAGTTAATCATTCAATATGTATTTGTAACTTATGTTTTTATTTTTATGAAAATATCTTTATGGGAAATGACTACTTTTAACCCTTTAGGATCTAGTAGGTCAAAGTGCACATGTCACAACCTTTTACATAGTTACATTCAAAATTTAAACTACTTTGTTATCAATGTATATGTATAAAGTTGGCATCAGAACATTATTAATTAATCATATTTTACTATTATTTAACCTTATGATCTTAATTTTATAAGAAAATATTTAAAACTCCTCAAATCCCCTTGTTCACTAGGTCTTCCATGTTCTCTAATTTATTTACCACCCCTCCAAGAAGTATGGAATTTATTATAAATTACTTATTATAATAGTTATTATTTAGGCAAAGCATAATTTTTATTGCCTTCAGTCTCATTTGGCTTCAGAGCCATAGACTAGAAAATCAGACTCCTCCTGCCATGTTCACATGTCACATCCTCTTTTTCACCAGTTGCCAATAGTTCTCTCTGATGTTTCATACTATATTATTTATTACCAACAGAAAGCCAAAGCTTTAATCTATCAAATGACTTATTATATTTTGTTGTTTTTTGTACAGATAATTGTCTATTTTGCTTCCAGTTCAAACTTTATTCCCACGGGAAACACGTTGATGAGCTGAATTAAATTTTTAATGGCTTTTATCGCATGGTTAGAAAGCCAGAAAAATTATGATAGCTACAGGACACTGTCTGCTTTTTACACGTTATTATTCTGTTGTTAGGTTTGTTATTTAATTAAATAAAAAGTTATTTGTTGCAGTAATAACATTAGTATTAAAAAAAAAAAGTAGGGTTAAGTTTCATCGATAGTCGACAAAAAAACAACACACGTAAGTACTATATTTCTTGTTTTTCATGTGTATTGTTTATTTATTATTATAAAAGTAACTAAAATGTAAAAATTATAAACTTATTAAGTTAGATGAGGTTAAATTAGATAAAGAAAAACAAACAAAGAATTTTTCATGAGATATGCTCTCAAGCAGCCTGTGCATTACGTAATTTGATATGGTAACATGAGCTGCACATTCACCAAGTGATTTACAATGTGTATGTCAGGATTATTAGTTGGACATGGTTCAAAAGATAATAAAATTAAGTATAAACTAGCCATATTGTGTAAAACATTTATGGTAGTTTTCATGCCCATTGCTTGAATTTTCTTTATTATATCGTTTTCATGCATGCCATTTAAGCTACGTTTTCTTGCAGGCATTATGTATTAGATCAATAAATCCTGCTCTATTTGAAAAAATTATATGTGGTCAGACAAACAAACTCCTGTAGATATAACTTTATTTAATCAAATTACATGTAAAGAAAACAATAAAGTAAAGTAACGAGTGTTCAGAGTATAACACGGTTTTATGAATTGATACAAAGAAACTCATAAAAATGATAAAAAAAACCTGTAGTAAAGAAAAAAATAGGTAAAAGGTGTTTATAGCAGTCTATGAAACAAACCAAAGTTAAGGTATTGCAAAATACAGTAAATGTAAAGTTGTAATAAAGGCAAACTTAGCTGAATATACAGAAATGTCTGAATACTTGTTCACAAAGTAATAAGCATATAGATTTGAACGAACTCAGCATGCCTATTTTAGATTTAAAAAAAATCAAAAAGCCCATACCAATTGTATTTAGTGTAACGTTTATTTTTTTTAGGAAATTAGATGTGGGTTAAGAGTTGTTTATGTGAAATACTTTGCAAATAAAAAAACTAAAGTTGAAATAAAAGCCAATTGTCACGTAATGACAATGACATTGTGCCGTCATGTACCATACTCATTGCATTGAAAAGTTTGACTAAGCAAAAAAACAGGTAAATGATACCGAATTGAAAAGCCAATATGCAACTATGCAACCCAAACTTCTTGGACAAAGACCTTTCTAACGATGTGAGATTTGTAGCATTTTTATGAAGAAATTTGCAAGAAATGTTCTGGACAGTAAAATGCAAGCATATTATTTATATAGATAGATGTATATTGTTACAAGCTTCAAGCTATTTAGGATAAACAATTGTGGTTTCTTGTTAGAATTTGCAGTCATTCCAGAAAGAAAAAGAGGGTACTTTAGAATTTTTTCTTAATATTTTTATGGTGGTAATGAGGTTGGTTAACTCGACCAACCATATATATAGATATAGTTTAGAAGATAGCAGATAGAATATAGAGAATTTCCAATAAGGATAGCTGTTTCATATATAATATTTATAAACTAATGTTTATTGGAATTATTTCATCTTAGATTTTTGAGTTATGATGATGTTTTATTTTTACTTTCACATTTAATTAGTTAACCTAAGTATGTGTATGATTCACCTTGTGATGTAATATAAGTATATAGTATTTGACTTGAAATGTGTTAGTTAACTGTTAAGAACAGACGATATGTTACTTCCATTAAGAACTTTGGCTGGGAATACTTTATGATCCTTACCATTTAGTGTTCATTTTGTTTCTTGCAGCTTTGACATTTCTACTGCTGGAATGTCTAATTCAGAAAGAAAGTTTTAGTTACCATTCAAATTATCTTTTTAATTAACACTTGCCACACTAGCCAACCCAGCATCTTGATGTAGATCCAAAAGGTGAGTCCTTCCGGAAAGGTTTGAGTTGTTTTGATCAGACAAACAGAGGTTTGGCTCTAGTTTTGAGGTCTACGTTGCTGGACCAGACCTGTGACCTGACCCCAGACCATGAGAGCCAACATGGAGAAGTTAACTTCTAAATATAAAGTAAAATGATGTAGCAATGAAACATGCCTGAAATGTTCTAGATGTGGTTTTCAGCATGATGGTTTAAGTGTAGCAATTAAGCTAAACCGTGGTCGGATGAGGGAAGAACTTATTTATTTTTACATATATATATATTTATATTCTTACCCAAAAATACTTTTATTACAAAATCAAAAGTGTTGCTTATTGGTCAAAATGCTTAAGATACATCCATTTGATATTTATGTAACAAGACAATTTTTAACGTTTTCCTGTTAAAAATCAAGAACACAAGCTTAAAATTACTTCTAC
>NW_013665797.1:428330-440366 GCF_000517525.1 Limulus polyphemus | reverse complement strand
ATCGCCTTGTAGGACATACCAGCGGAATTCATGCCAATAATTTACCATCTCTGCGCCTCTGATATCCGTCTTCTTGCCATTCTTACTTAAAATGATTTTGCATTCAGAAATTCGGAACTTAAATACGGATTTGATGCACGAGAAAATAGTGCATATTGGACGTGAAGAAGGGAGCAAGTTGCACGTGGTGAAAAAAACGCTCCTGATTTAAATGCCACACCTGAACGCTCACATCCTTTTAATTATGTTTGAAATTATGAACATTGCTCAACATCATGAAAATTAAACCTTATTTTCAATAAGCAATCCTGAAAAATATTTGGGGGTGTCTTAACTTTTTTCCGGGTGTATATATTGATTGTTATTAAATCCCTACACTCAAACAGGTTGCACTGGAATGTAATTCAATCTTTTAAAGATCAAACCAAGTTTGCATTCCAGTTTCAAAACTTAGCCATAATTATTCAGTCCTAAGTTTCTTGGAAATAAATTATTGTATTTTTTTGTAGTTTATAAAATCAACATTATATGTGAATAGAATGTAATCCTGAGGAATATTTTTTGGAATTTTCAAAAATGATAGTTGTCATGTAAAATATTTCACATGGATTTAAAAAAATTTGTTGTCACTTAATATGTTGAAACTCAGTAATAGCTACTAGAAACTCGTACTACAGGGTAAGAATAGTGAAAACATTGACAGAGGAATAGAGTCTGAAAATGATCCTGGTCTTGACACTAGCTCAAAGAGGTTTCATGAACCAGAAAATAGTGTATGTGAAAAGATGAATCAAGATGATGATGATGAAGCAAATTTTATGATAGAAGCTGCTGCTGTGTGTGCTGAAATTGATGAGATGTTAGATGAAGCTTTGGATCAAGATGAGGAAGAAGAAAATGAATTCGGAACTTTTGATACAAGTACATCTGCCAGATCTCTTGAAGTAAGCCCAATATTATTTTTTAATTGTACACCATTTTTTTTTCTAACCTAATTTACTTTTTAAGTTTTTTTCTAATCTTCAGTCATGAGAAAATATCATTTGAGTATGATTCAAGTATCACATCAGAATACATTTACTGAAATTATTAATAGTTTATTTCCAGCAAACTCTGTTGTTTTAGAAAGGGAAATAAAAAGATATTACTCATCAAATAAATTTACATAAAGAATTTGGAACGACAATTGTTTTATTGTTATAACTTTAGAGTAATACTGCTTAGTTTTACTGAAATATATAATGTATAGTTTTTAAAGATTGTGTAACTAAACCAGCCTGTGTGAAATTTGACAACAAAAAAAGTAGACAATTGTTTAAAGCTCTGGATACAACTGTGATAACCAACATTGTAACAAACATTTGACTTGTTTTGATATATTATTTTAAAACAAATGGACTGTGTGCTGTTTCTTTATTGCTGAAATTTATTGCCAACAAGTCACAGACACCTAGTGTAAAGAATCCACCCATACCTAAAACCTGATAATTAATGATAAAACAAAGAAATAAATTGTGCCATAAACAGTAACTGAACTCATCACTAGTAAACATAAGGTTTTATTAACAGATTATAGCTTTAAGTTGTTGTTTCTTGTCATGGTTATTAACCTGTACAATAATTAAATTATGTACTCATTTTTTAGTTGCTCATTATGAGATTAATTTTTAGCCTACAGGAGAGCTGCAAGAGTGGTGTATTGTGACAGACCTTGGTTTTCCTATTAGAAAGCCAGGTTTGCTATTCATTTGTATAGACTCTTACCCTTGTAGACAGCAGTAGATTAACAGCCATAATATAGGGTAAAAATTAATTGGTAGTTGGGGATTAAAAATATAACTAATTAATAGTTAGACTTCAGTGATCATATAGATTGTTAATCATTTTAGTAGTGATTAGTATCTGATCACCAGCCTTACCGTAAGCACCCAAGTTACTGTTGTTATTTGTTCTTTAGGTGTTAGACAATAAAATGATGGATTTATCTTCTTACAAGACACAAACCTCACAACACAAACTTGAGGCACCCGTATCTAAATCAGTATATGATAATGGCAGTGAAGTTCCTTTGCTTCATACGATTAGCTTCTACCGGAAACAGACAAAGCAAGAACAGTGGACAACTCCAATTCATACTGTCGTCAAGAAAGAGCAAGTATCCAGCCCTCCCTCTCCAGAGAAGGTTGATGCCTCATTAATTGTCAAAGAAAAAATTAAGGTAAAGGTGTTTAAAACAATCATTTTTTAAATGAAAATATAAGTTTATAGGTATTAAAGAATTATTATCTTGCCATTAATTTGAATATTTTTCAGTAATATCCAGTTAATATCTCATGTTGATTGCTTTAGAAAAATATAATAATTGACAAAATGTTTTAATAATAGCACTTAAGATTTATGTTGTTGTTAAGTTGCTTTTGAATACTATTAACTTTCACATGTAGGATATCTTAATCTATCCAAAATTTAGGATTTCTGAGACCTTAATTAACTATAATATCAAAGCTGTAAAGCTATTTCTGTTGCTTTAATGTTCTTTGATCAAGAAGTCTACAGTGCTGTTAGAAAATAGTGAGCTTGTGCATGTTTAGTATTCAGATAAGCTGATGTTCAACAGATAAGTTTAAAAGTATTTGCAAAATTCAGGTTCAGAAATTGTGTTACAGGATAGTAAAGGAAAGAAATAAACACAAGTGAACAAAAGTGAAGTCTTTATTCACAGCAAAAATATGTCAAGTATTTCACTTACTATGTGGTCTATAATTTTGTTGTTACTTTAACTGGCTGCTGTGATTGAGGAGAGTTTTTCTTTGAAATATCCAACCAGTCAAAGACAAAAAGGAGTTTGATTTACTGCCCAAATTCAGAAAAAACCTGTTAAAGTGCAGTATACCAGAAAAAACCTAACTTGTATCAAACTTTACATGTATCTCTACCACCCCTTCAGAAAGTCTTGCACCTCAAACACAGTTAAGAATGGATTAAGTTTCTAGAACTTATGAGGCAAACTTATAATTTAATTTGCTAAAAAAAAAAAAAAATTAAGTATAAAAAAAAAAGGCAATCTGACAACTCTGGTATTGTTGATTTGTGTGAGTACTTTTCAAATGCCTCATCTGTTTGCTTTTGCTTTGATATATCTTAATTAATTTTGAAATCAATGTTTTTATTATTTTCTTTGTCCTAAAGTTCAAGTTTTGACAAATAATCATTGCTAGCTTTGTGATAATATGCGAGTAAAATAATAATCATGTCTATTCTTTTGTTTAAATGAACGCTAATGGTTTCAGTTTACATTTAAGGTTTTACAAGAAGAAATTTGTGCCCAACAAATGATAGTGAATCAAGCCAGTCAAGCCCTAAACCTTTGCCACAGCAACGCTGAATTTCATGGATCGACTGAACAAGTTGAAGGAGAACGACTCCTGCTTATAGCATGTATGTTTTTTTGTAATCTGTTATATGAATATTCAAGAGAAAAAAAATTTAAAGGGGCTATTTTCAAAAATACTAGTAATTTATAATAATCACTTTTTATGAGGCAAGTTTAAATGCAAGTTCTAAAAATAATTGTGTAGTTATTTTAATTTTTGTTTAAGGTGTTAACATTGTATGTTAGGCAAAAAAATTTTGGAATTAAATAACTTAATGTAAATCTTTATGCTATTTATATCTTGTAAAACATAGTTTAAATATTTGTTCTTGTTGAACACTTATAATAAGTTACTCATATTTTACCTGTTTCATAGTATAGGAACTATAATATGCTCTAAGTAAAATAGATTAATAAACATTTTCTATGTCTTTACTAACTTTTAAGTTTTATTCAATGCAAGCTCTGTTTAATATAAAAAATATACAGTACAAAAACATGTTAATTTGTTTTATTTTATAGCTCATAAAAAACAGGCATTTGCCAACGAAATCCAGAAGTTGAAGACTGAAGGAGCTCTAGGTAGAAAGTCAGAATCACACGGGAGAGGTACTTTAATAATTAGTGATGTTAGGCTTCCATTAAAACAGGAATTTGTTGCTACTCGAGTAGAAGGGAAGAAGGGTGAGTTACAGGGTTATTAGTCTCTTGGTATGTGTTTTTTGTTTCATTGCTCTTCGTGCATTCTTTCTAATCAGAACCAGTGCAATGTGAAAGATTTGGAAATATGAGTTAACATAGGAAAATATATTATTTGTCAATGAAAGATTATATCATTTTTTCCTAATTAAGGGGTGTTGCAAAATAAACCACAGTTTATTCCCCAAGAACATAACAAAATAAAATAAGATTTTAATTCAATTAAAAAATAATTCCAAGTATCAATATCGCTTGATTGGGCCACCATTGTTCTCACGCAAATGATTTCAGCAATGAAACAAACATGTCTGTTTTTGTGGCTGTCTCTGTGAGCCACAACAGTGAGAATACGAATCAAGGTTTCATGTTTGTGTCTCTTGCATTCAGGCAAAGTTTCAAACATTTTTTTCTGTGCATTTTTCAACGATAGCTCTGACATTTTCAGCGGGATTTAAATCTGGAAAATTCCCAATCCACATTCCACCACTTTTTCATGGACCACTCTTTCAAATTCAACAATTCTGAAAATTTTGAGGCATTAATCAAATTTTTCAAATCTGGCATTGTGATGTGTCGATTGGAAAACTAGAATTCTCGGAGCATGTCTGCAACAAGTTACTGAGCCATCCCGAAGCAGCACATGCGACACGAACCAGAGATCTAGTGAGCACCATGATTCAAATGTTTTCGCAACAAATTAAATTTGAAGAGTCAAACACCCAAGAGTACATTAAAATGATGTTTTCCCACAAGGGATGATATTTGCAGTCCTACCAAGTTTGTCATTACTTTGGGGAAAAGAGTGTGATTTATTTTGCAACACCCCTTTACTTTCACCTATTTGTGATATATATTCTTTATCTGCAATGCTAGAGAATAAGTAAGATTGATGAAATAACTTATTGAAATACTAATGTGATATGATATTGAGGAAAATTATCAGGACTTCCATTTGCTTTAAAATGTGTGGAACTGAACGTGTATGAGAACTAATCATCATCATTATTTAGCTTGTTCTATTCCGGTGCCTGTGGAACTAGTTGATCTGGTTCTTGTTTGATTACAAACTGCCAAATAATGATACTTGTATCAAAAAAAATTTTTTTTAATGTTTACTTTATGTAAAATGAACTTGACACCAATATTTGTAAATAAAACATTCTGAGAGGAGTGGATAACTATGAAGGAAAGTAATGCAATAATTAACCAGAAATGTTATATAATGATACAACAGATGTGAAATCATAACCAAAAGGAAGTTATTGTGAGAATATGGTGCACAGACTCCATGATTGTAACCAGTTGTTTTTCCTTCTTAATAGACAATGCTGTACATTATTTTCTGTGTCTTATTCGCCACAATGCTGATGTAATTTCTACACAAATGCTGTCTACAGAAGATGGAATCACAGCTGGAACATTCAGTTTTGCAAACCACTTCACTATACAGAACCTGAGTGATGACTTTATCGTTAACTTTGAAGTTTATGCTCTGGTATTATAATTTAATGAAACTTTTTCAAATCAATATCTCAACAGGGAAACACAAAATTTCAGTATGTTGACAATAGTAATTTAGGGAAGAATACTGTGTGAAGTCTAGAAAGTTAGATGGAAAAAGAAAATTTAGGAATATATTTAGTGCTATAAAAAAAAGTAGTGATGTTTTAAATAAAATTTTAACTAAATGCAGTTAAAAGAAGGTGTACAAATGAAATTTACAGGAACAATTGGGAATATTTATCTCCATACAGTGGCATTACATTGTAAGGTAATGTAACACAAAAGTTTTAGTGAAGCAAAGTAATTTTTACAGAAAATATGTTTGGAGAGTACATGGAAACACTGATGAATAATATATCATTTTTTTTTCCTTTACTATCTAAATCTTTGATAATTAGATAATTAAAGAAATGTAATTAAAAAAATCAAGAGATCGACAAAGTTTTGGATTCTTATGATATGTAAAAGCAAGCTAGGCAGCCTGTTTGGCCAGGAGACAGTAGGGGACACTCAGTAATCTTTAAAATTAGCCATATTTTAAAAACTGTTAATCCTTTCCATAATTTGCCTGAGATTAATCAGGCACCATCCATGTTTAAAAAAATATTTGCCTGAATTATTTTGGGTAAACCATTTCTTGATGTATTTTTAATTATTCACCCAAATTTATTTGCATGTTATCATGTATTACAATCATTGCTCACTAGATGGCATTGGAAATGCTCTTTATGCTTACCTCCAATGGGTTTCATCAGAATTATGTATCATAAACTGGAGAAAAGCATTCCTATTCTTTACTATAGTTTCATTGGAACAATATATGTAACATTTATTGAGTATATTTTGTGGAAAATTATAATAACAGATCATAAAAGGACTTTTCTTTCATTAATATATAAGTATAAGCTATGAAAAAGCAAAATAAAAAAAAACTGACTTCCCCCCCCCCCCAAAAAAAGCTTGACACGGAAAGGTTAGTATATGAGAAGTTACTGTGTATTTCGTGTCTCCATTTTTACAAGTGATTGTTAAAAATTAAATGGGTAGTACCTGATCAGTCTGAGAAAAAAAAATCAAACACACACACACAAATATATGTGCTTAAGTAATTTAAAGATATTGGAGATTTTGTAATAAAGTGAATACTTTACAGGAAAAAGTATGAATAAAAATTATTTCTCTCTTTTAAGTATATATGTTTTCATTTACTGGGCACTTTGATAGTGTGTTTTGTTTGTACATATTCCAAATCCTATTCTTTTTTTTTTTCAGCAAACCCAAAAACAAGTGCTTTCCCATGATAGGAAATACCATATTAAAAAGGTAAATTTATCTTATTTCATCGACAGTTCACAATTTTAAAATTGTACTTTAGCCTTTGTGCATATATGTGTGCACTGACAGCCATCCCTTTTTTTGCTCAGATTGAAATAACTTGTAATATATTTGAAGGATTAATAATACTTCTCATTTAAAGTTTAATTTTTAATTAATGTTATTGGTTAATCACCTTGAAAATGTTTTGTTTGAGAACATTTGTTGTGTTCTCGTGGCAGAAGTTTATTTACGGTGTAGCTTTGCTTTGTCAAGTTTGCTGAAATATTGTTTTCATCGAGAATATGTACTGATAAACTGTCCATGCAGTAAGACAATAATGTAAATACCTAGGTTTTGACTAATGTTGGATAAAACTGAAGGTAACAAGAAAATACTAAGTTGTTATTTAGTGTAGTATTAATTTTAAAATGTTTTTTTGTCCCATTCAGGAGCATAGCAAAATGAGGTTGACTCCTAAAGGCAGAAAAACAGAGACTAAGCCACTTACTTCACCAGGTAATTAATTTTTGTTTTATTTTAAAAAATTGTTTTTCCTCAGAGTTGGAGAGTGCTGTTTGATGTGGAGGGTTACTTTGATCAAGAAACCTTCCATATCAAACAGCACTCTCCAACTCTGAACAACATGCAGTCTTCATTTAAATTATACATTTTTTAATATGTTCGTATTACTGATTTTTCGTTTTTTTTGTTTTTCCTCAATGTCAGAAAAGCCTTTGATAGCATCAGGCACAATGGGCTATGCTACAAATTAGCTAAATTTAACATCCCAGAACCCTTGATGAGGAGGATTTCCAGCTTCCTCACCCAAATAACAGCCAAAATTATAATTAACAACAATACATCCACATTATTCAGTCTACAAGTATGAGTTCCACAAGGTTTGATTTTAAGCCCGTTGCTATACATTATTTGTGTGAATGACATAAACTTTCTTTCTCTCACAAACACACTCACTATTCAATATGCGGATGATGTTGCCACTTGGAGCAAGTCCCAAGACCCCAAGCCACTGCTGAAAAAGTACAAAATCTTCTAAATCACATGACCATGTTGTGCAACACTTGGCATGTACTACTCAATCCCCTCAAAACATAAGCAATCATTTTTAAGAGAGTTCTCAGAAGGAACAAGACAAAAATAAACAATGTTAAACTATATGAATCCCAAATCAAGTTCACTAATACCATCACTTTCCTGGGCATAACATTCAACAACAAAGTAACATGGAACACATATTTACATAATAACATACAAGAAAGCCAGCCAAAGAACTAACTACCTCAAAAACATAGGAGGCTATGCAAAAGGGTGTGATGCCAAATCACTCATCTTAATCTATAAAATGTATAGTAGCTGTATATAGTAACTGAATACAGCAACACAATCAACTTAAACATGCCACAACACCTCTTCCCAAAACTCGAATTCCTTCAACTAAAAGGATCGCCTACCTATTTACACCCCAGTATCATACCTAAACAGAATTAGCAAATTACAAATGAACAAGCAAAGATTCACTGACCTAGCCATATCATATTATACAAAAGCTGAACAATCAAACAATTTCTGAACAAAATTCACGAAACTATCAGAAACCCTGAAATCGTGGAGAAAATATACCTCCCCTTATCACACATTCAAAATGCTCACAAGCACACAGACAAGCCAACCTGATCCTTGACTCAGCATGAACAACGGACTTACCTGACCACCGGAACAATTCATGAAAATGTTCTCTTTCTGCTCAACCTCCTAGCTCAACTCTACAACATCACATCTTTCAGTGTTTTGTGTGTACTTTCATCATGTGAAACCTCCCCACATCAACATGAAACATCAAATCCCTCAGCTACTCCAGTTCTTTCAAGACTTTCATCCTACTCCACAGACAATACTTCAATATATGTTGTGTTAAACCTTATAATTAAAATTCAAGCAATCTCATAACTACTGTCACTTTCCTAGATATCTTCAATTAAACTTCAATGTTCGTTCTTACATTGTACAAATCATTATCTAAATTTTTTCTGTTTTGTAAAATATATGTTATTTTTTATATTGATATGCTGTAACTAATAATAGTCAAATAAAAAACACAATCTTGGTCCAACTCTGAGGTGGAGTGCCCAGCCCCAGGTGCAACCATGCATGTTGAGTCACTCTCCCATTCTTGCTGTTCATGTGGGTCAGACTAATGCTTCAGTAGCAACCACATCACCTCTCCATCAATATCTCCAAGTAGACCTCCTCTGTTTTTCTTTTCTTATGTTCGATACCTGCCAAGTCTAATTAAACAACATCACTCTTACTGAAGTGATACAATACTTCAACCATGAGCAAGGTTAAGAGGAATATCCAAATTCCTGAGCAATACTGGTTTAATACTTAAACTACTACCAAGTCAATATCGTATCGTATCAGATGATGGGATTCATATGGACCTCTTTCATAATTATAGGGTTAACAGATTTCATATGACATAGAAATATAATCTTTAAGTATACTTGACAGTTAGAAGATTATTGTTTTTATAGACTGTGTACATTTGTACATAAATAAATGTTTTTCTCGTATAATTGTAGAGCTTGTAAAAACACTATAATAAATGTTTCCTGTTTCTGTAATGAATCAAGGAAAGTAAGTCAAAAGAGGACGTTTGCAGTCAAACTTGATATTGTCAGGCTGCTGAATTTCATTGTTTTACAAGCTTTGGCAGTTTATACGATAACATTAAGTTTCTATCACTGTACAAAAAATATTTCAGAGAATTTTTGCAACCATAAGTCCAGTTCAGCTGACAAGTTGTGATAGTGAACAAAAGATCTTCTTGGCAGTAACTTGTGGCATATGACAGATAAGTCTGAGAAGCTTTATTCATGTCTGTTTTGAAACTCGCTAAGGAGTAATTTGGAGGAATGTGGTGAATGAGCATCTGAAATCAAATGAGATTTTAATCACAATTCCTAAGCCTAATGTTAAAGACATTTATATCAGCTTATACTGTGTATAGAAATTATTGTATCTTTCTTTTTATAAATAACATCTTCAAGTAGTAAATGTTTTTTTTTCTAGCCATCTTTAGTCCTGGAGAACCAAATGCAGTAAGAACATCTAATTTTGTTCTTGTGGGGTTTCTGAAACTTAAGTTAGATAATTGTGGTCACAAAGCCTACTCACTTGAAAAAGTAAGTTTTCAAATTAACATATTTTCATTTAAAAATGTATGAACCAAGCTAATGGGTTCTTTGAAAGATCCATTTAAATTATGACTTGATAGATACTTTTTTTTAAAAAAAAACTATTCTGAACAACCAGTTAGATATTTTATTTTTTATATTTTGATTTACAGTTTAAAATATGTTGAAACTTACAGGTTAAGTGGAAGAAGGTAAGCT
Source organism: Limulus polyphemus (assembly GCF_000517525.1). Lineage (NCBI taxonomy): Eukaryota > Metazoa > Arthropoda > Merostomata > Xiphosura > Limulidae > Limulus > Limulus polyphemus. The sequence continues at coordinate 430,058 of NW_013665797.1, read as the reverse complement.
GTGTTCTGCTGAGACAAGGCTGTTCTTAGATCGGCAGCTGTGAGACTCGGATATTTAACTGAAGCTCATCTTCAGCTGTACTTATGATATTGATATTGACAAAATAGGCTTAACAAAGTTCAGCTTAGTTTGCAGATGTGATGTCATCTCGCATCCAGCCAGTTCATGAGATTTTTTTGTTTGTTAAACATCCACAAATATTAGTCCCTAAACAAATTGGGTTTCAACTGATAAAACTGATTATTTGGAGTGGCAATTCATCATAAGCTCTTGCAAATGTTTTGAAATGTTAATCATAAGCTTTTACTGATATTTTAAAATGTTAATCATAAGCTTTTGCTAATGTTTCGATTTGTTAATTTTCTATCAGTGTGTTACAATCTCCAGCATATGTTTTCATATTTTATCATTTTAATGTATATTATACTGCCGGTGTTTCTTCATTTCCTTAAGCAGTACTACAAGGAAGCTGAGTATGTGCAGAAAGGAACATTCAAACTTTAGCATAGAAAACTGTGCTAGAAGACAAATGATCAAAAATGAATATTTCAAAATACTAGCAAGAGCTCTTGATGAATAGACATCCCAAATAAAAGAAAATTCTTATTCGTGAGCTTGAAATAATGCTGTTGTAGTGGTGAAAAGTGTTTTTTTTAAGGTTCATTAAAGGTGTAACAGTATATTGATTGTGAATCATGGGTATGAGCATAAAAAGCAACTAAAAAACTGTAATTGTGAACTGCCAAACAAAAGTGATTTTTATTGTTTCTCGGCTTATGATTGGATATGGAGCAATTAAGAGTACATCTTAGTATAAAAATGATCCATTATGTGAATGTGTGTGTTAGCATCCATCACCCAGTTAGCTGGCTCACTTACTTTGAGTTGTGGTATGGTAACTGGAAATTGTCCAATGATGTACATGAGCTACTTTGTTTTTGGATTTTTGCTTGAGAAGGAGATAAAAAAAATCCTGAAATAGGGCATATTTCTAATTTTTATAAACACTTTTGGCTTTAAAGTTAAAGACATGTATACTTAATCAGATAAATGAATCAATTATTACATCTCATAAAACAGGGTATGCAGTTAGCATCTAATGAGATCATTAGAGATTTAATTAAAAAAAAGACAGAAGGGAGGGGAACATTATTTAACATTGTTTTCTATACAATATTTGCTTCCTTAATGGATACCCTCAGCTAGTTTTGATAAATATTTGTCCAAATATGAAGCAAAACAAAGTTTTTTTTAAAGTTATAAAATGTACTGCATATATTTTTCAGTAATACACAGTCTTTAACCTGAATAGCTTTTTTCTTTGACACATCCATCATTTCATTAAAAAATAGATTTGTAACCTTTCCATATAATGAACTGATTTTGGTTACATTTGTTTCGTTTAGTTTCATATGGCTTACATGCATTAGTGTTTAATAAATGCATGTTTTTAGTACGAGTTAAATCTTTTATTACCACTCTCTAGAAAGACTTAAGAACATTACTTTCAGGTTCCATGCAGGTCACTCATACAAGGAACTGTAATGATGAAAGTTCAGCTTCATGCAGAACATCATATAGAGGAGAGAGGGTTTTTGGTAAGTAAGGTATACTCTTAAAAATAAAAACTCATTAACTGATAATTCATAAATGCTTTTATCAGTATTTAAAACTGAAATTAAAAAAGATATGGTAGACTCAAGAATTTTCAATGTATATTAGCATGTT
>NW_013665797.1:409968-428103 GCF_000517525.1 Limulus polyphemus | reverse complement strand
ATATAGAGGAGAGAGGGTTTTTGGTAAGTAAGGTATACTCTAAAAATAAAAACTCATTAACTGATAATTCATAAATGCTTTTATCAGTATTTAAAACTGAAATTAAAAAAGATATGGTAGACTCAAGAATTTTCAATGTATATTAGCATGTTTATGTAAAATTCTTATATCTTAATGTTTATTTTTAAATATCTTTTTATCAATGGATATTCTGAGAACCTGAACAGCAGCTAAAAACTTGAATACATGTTTTTGATGTGCAACATTTGTTTAATAAAGGGTGATTTTATTCCCTTTCCAGCTTGTGATTTCATGTTTTCCCGGAACAAAAGAAGCTAAGGTTGTAAAAATGTTAAGTACTCTAGCAATAAGTAGAAATTAATTTTGTTATATAATGATTTCAGAGTTTATCACATCACTTTGGCTTCAAGTATCCAGAATATATTCATTCTGATTAACTCCCATAAAGGTTAAAGTTATGTGAGGCAGAAATTAGCATCAAGCGGTTCAAGGCAGGCCAATAACAACTACAAATACTACAGTATGGAAGACACCTGACATATGCTAACTTTACTGTCCCATGTGTTCAGCTTAATTTTTGAAGCAATTCATTTCCTCTGGTGGTATGATACATATATACATGCTGTACACCTGAGCATGCCCAGTGGCAGTGGTATGTCTGCGGACTTACAACGCTAGAATCCGGGTTTCGATACCCTTGGTGGGCAGAGAACAGATAGCCAATTGTGTAGCTTTGTGCTTAATTACAAACAAACAAACACCTGAGCAACAAAAAATTAATTTGAAGACGTTTTTCCAAGCCTTTCCAAGGACCAAATATGTGCCCAAGTCTAAATACTAAAGAACCTCCTAAGTTCCCAGTTTTTAGTTTAATTTTTATTTTCAAACTCAAAAACTGTGGAAGATATTCATGAATTGTCCTTTTAACCTGCATATTTAAAAAAATCATCTCAAAAGCACATTATTTTAACTTAAAAGTGAATATTATGTAATCAATATTTTCAACATTTGCACGTGCACATACAAACTCGCACGTTATCATCTAAACATTACCTTAAACATCTCTGAGTATAACAAGTTGACCCCATTCCCTAAACCTTAGGTTAAATTCTGTCAAATAAATGCATTATCTGTAGTTTGTACTTCAATGCATCAATAACATTTAAGAAACCCGTTTCTTTGATTCTAAACATTAATCGTATATCTATATAGTTTAGTTTATTTTAAAAGTAGAACAATTAATCAGCTATGATGACATATTCTACTTTTAATTTCAAGGTTAAGTAAGGAGTGGAAGTTGCTGTTGTGCAGAGTTGACAGAATTGTGGTTGTCAAAAAGTATGATTAGTGTATAGCAAAAAAAAATTATATCTATTTTAGACAATGTTTCAAGATGTGAGTGGTTTTGGAGCTTGGCATCGTTGTTGGTATGTGTTACAGGGCAACTACATGGCCTATTGGAAGTATCCTGATGATGAAAAAATAAAGGTAACAAAAAATGTACTTAGCATTCCAGTTGTTTAAAAATAGTACAATAACTTAGAGGGGACAATACCAGATTATTGTCTACGATATGAAACTTAAGTATTAATTGCATTTTTTGAAACTAATAAAGCACTCCAGATATCCATTCAGTAATAATAAAACTTAGTGAAACATGCAGTGATAAATTTCTCTCCATACAATCCTATCCAGTTACATGTACAAGTATAGTGCGACTACCTCTTCCAATCATCTATAAGTTTCTATGGTAAACCTAAACACTTTTACAGTGTTGACTTGCTGTTAGCAAGAAACTAATGATCATGTTTCTTACACAACATTTATGAAGGTTACTATGTAGTCTTGCGGCTTTAAGCATTAATAGCATTTCCAGGATTGCTATTGAAAATAATTAAAGTAATCATTTCCCCTAGCAGAACCAATTTTTCTTTTTTCTGTTAAGATACTGTAATTGACATTCAAGCTGAAAATACCAAATACATATTTCATGCTAATATTAAATATCTTAATATTGAGATATGAAGAAACATTCAGTTACTGTATTTAATAATTTTTCCTTAAACACAGATGTTTCATTTCCAATTCTGTTAAATATTTTAGTACCTAAAATGTAAATTACAGGTACATAGGTGGTGCATTTCCAAGTATGATTAACTGATTGTAAATTATTTACAATTAATGTCTTAGAATGTTAATTTGCTAAATGCTTACATCTGCTATTACATAGCACTTAATCTCTGACATTGGTGCTGTCACAAACTTAATTTCAAATAGAAAATGTTCTTATAATCAACTATGTAAAATTTTTATGAATGCTCATAAAAAATCAGTTTTTTTATCAATTTTGCTGCTTTAATTTTTTGTGTGACTAATTTGCTTTTGTTTTTTGTAGGAAGATGTTGAACTATGTATTAAGTCATCTCTTAAAGATGTAGTGTTAGTGAAGTTTGTTTTATTCAAACTTTCATTGAATATTTTAAGTGTTTTTTTCTAAACTTGGTAAAAGATTTTGTTTCTAACAGGAACCTGTTGGATCTCTTGATCTGAGGCACTGTGTCACACCCCATGTAGGGCTTGTTTCTCGAGATATTTGTGCTAGACCTCACACCTTTCAACTTGTAATTGTTAGGCCTCACGAGAAAGGTGATCGTGACACTTTAATATCTCGCATTCACAAAACTATCACATCCACAAAGTAGGTTATGTTTTCTTGTTTTTATAATCTTTTAATTTCTCGCATAGATTCTCAAATTCCATAGTAATTCTTTTTACAGTGATAAATTAGCCAACTAATGAAACTTGTATAGTATTTATTATTTCTAGAAATTCTAACTTACAGTCTTGGAAAAATTGATAAATAAAATGATTTTTGTAACTCTACACAATTAAATTTATCTTATAAATAATTAACAAGTTAAAAGGAAGAACTGTCTTAAAGTAGAAATATCTGTCTGAACCTGCATTTACAGAATGGATTAATTTGAAATCAATTATTTCTTTTTAATTTCTTGATGGTTATAAATATTTTTAGACACTATACCTGAATTAATATTTTTTGTGTGATGTTATGTGGTCCAGACATCTCCTATCGGCTGATACAAAGGAAGAACGTATTCTATGGTGTACAAGGTTAAATGAGGCACTTAATAGCATCAGGAGGTGGGATCCACAGGCTCTACAGCCCACAGATTTTTGTCATGTGAAATAAAAGATCATATTAGTACTTTAATGGGTAATGGTGAAAGTATAAGTAGTGGTCTGTATTTACCTAATTACTAAGGTTTTCTCGTATATGAGAATATATAATGCATAATTTGGATAAATTCTATATAAATTAAAAAAATAACCATTCATTTATAATATATGTATATTAGTAACAAAAAAAGTGATATTTCTATCTCAATTATAAAACTTTTAAGATACTTTCAAAACTGAGCTTGCTTGTACATTTTGAAGTTTGTAGCATAAATGTAATTATATCAATAGTTACTCTGTTTTGTCAAGGTAAGAGCATCTGTGTAAGAAATAAATAATGAAGTGTTGAAAAATATGGTAGAAAAAGAAAGACACAGAACAAGAGTCTTTGCACACAATAAAGCAGAAAACTAGTTAATATTTTCTGTAGTTATTTGTATGTTTTTATTTGTGGAGATGACTGCTGTTTTCAACATATGTACAGTGGTTAAACAGTTGTATTTGTGATGTAAAGAACGAAAAGCTTCAAAAGTTTTAAAGTTTGGTTTAAACTCTTTTTGTTTCAACAGTACTAATTTGTATCATTAGGATGTTTAACCAGGATCTAAATGTGTGTGTATGTCCATTTTTGTAAATCTATGTACAAAATAAATTTCTTACTTGTATTTTAATTCCAAAATAGTCCCTCCCTACAAATTAGACCAACTATAGGACATTATTGAAGTTATAGATTTGAAACTTTTGTTTATTAAACTGAGTGTTTTTGTGAATATCTTCTGTTTAATCTTGTTCACAGCTTTTAACAATGATCAAGGAAATATTTAAGGTTTGTTTCTGACACTGATATCTGTAACTGCATACAATAAATATTTTCTAAAATTGGTTACTAAAATTATTTTACATGAATTGCACAGCTTCTTTTTTATTACAACTGTATACCTTGGAAGTTGCTTTTACTAAAAATAATTAACCTTCTAGAAACTGTATTTAACATAGTTATTTAGTTGTGTGCCTCTTCATTTGTCATAATAAACGTTAAAGTACCTGTGACATGGAGTATTTAAAAGATGAAGCTTGAAACAATGTACTTCAGTCATGTGCAATTAAATATTTATGAAAATTATCCAAATAAATTTCAGTTGCATTTTGGATTTTAATAGAGAGAGACTGATGAACAGTTGATTTTATTTAAACTTCTTATTCAACATACAAAAGCTTTAAAGTACCAAGTACACATGAAATATGTTTTGAAATATATTTTATCACTAAAAATATTTAAATATTCTCTTAGTAATATAGAAAATGCTTAACTTAATGAAAACTTAGGACCTTAGCCAGAATCAAGTGATCTTTAAAAAAATATATTAAAAGTTGTATAGAATTATCATTCTTTAATAGTTTTGTAGTACACGTGTAAAATTATGTCAAAAATTATAAAAATACACATTAAAATATGTTTTGTTTTTTGTGCATTTGACTATGAAGGGATAGTTAGTAATGGTTTTGTACAAAGTCCATAAATAAAACCACTAAAGGAACTTGTTTTGTTGTTCATGGATATCCTACACCAAAATTTCAGGCCATTATTCTTTGTGATCTCATACTTAATGCAATTAGTTCCCTAAGTATTGTATTGCTCAGAACTTTTTTGTCTAAAATTGGTAAATCAAAATAAACTAAGAGCTATCAAATATTCAATTGTTTAAAGTTAATTCAGAATACATGATTTTATTCAGTGTGCATCATTATTTTATTATGAAATGCTATTTATGTTCCATGCAGCACATTATAAATTTCATAAAATTTTAGAGAGACAAAAAAGGAGCTTATTAGCCAATCAGTGATGTCCCTTCCAGCTCCCAACTATAACCACCCCTTATTAATCATGTATTCAACCAATCTTTTTGTGAACTCAGTTAAATTCTCTGCCTCCACCACCCTTGAAAGAAGCTCATTCCAAAAACCATCCACCCTGTTTGAAAAGTATTACTGTCTAAACTACAGATGACTTCTATGCTGCCAAAACTTGAATTTATGACCCCTTGTCCTATTGTTTTCACTGCTAAACACAAGAAAGTTTGATGGATCTATATTATCAATACCCTTAATAATAATAAACACCTGAATAAAATCCCCTCTCCAGAAAGTTTAGATATTTTAATCTCTCCTCTTAGGACAATCCCACAATCCTAGTGGCTCTTCTCTGAACCTTAGTCTAATTAAAATGCATTTAAGTTCTTTATTGAAAATATCCAAATATAACAAGATACCACTGGTTTCATGCCCTCAATGTTAGGAAATCTAAATTGAAAACACCAAACTTCTAATATTTTGTCAGAAAAAGCATGGACACACATAAAACGTTGGCAAAGTATGCTACTAAACAATTATGGAATTTGGTGAGTTCAGTATGGAAATCATCAGTTAACATTGATTGCAGTAAATTTAATGATTATTCAGTATTTGACAGACAAAAATGTAGTTTCTAAATTTTGTTAGATTATAATTATATTTTCCTGATATATACTTTTTCAATGTTAACCAGTCATGAACTTTGACACCATGATGTCAATAAACTTTTGTTTTTACTTTTAGCTGAATTATAAGAGGCAGAAGTGACTTATGAATGAAAATAGCTCTTGACATAGATAATGCTTCATAATATAGAAAAAGTTTGGAACATCACAACTCAAAATCTTGCATTATTTAATAGACTATGAAACAATTTTCTTAGAATTTTACAAACATAGAAATACTTTTGTCAGTTCTGAAACTGCACATGTATACTATTTCTATGCAATACTGATGACAAGAAATTAATTTTTAAAATATATGTATTACATGTTTCTGTAGAAACAATAAAAAGTGTAGCATGGATTAAATTTCTTTATTTGAATGCAACCATGATAATAGAAACACAATAACATCCACTACAAAGGCAGAAAAGTTATTTATATATATAAATTTCACAGATAAAATGAATGATAAACAAAATTCTATTGCTCTAGAAACTTTAGAGAAGGCTAACAAAACATTCTAGTCCTCCGCGAAGAGCTAGCACTAGATGGAGCACTGACCCTCCTGTAACCTTATAGTCAGCTGCTGTTTTGTCATCATTCCTGTAAAAAAAAATATCTACCAATTATTCCTGGGTTTCATGTTATAACCAACAACAATTCTCTACCAGCTTTTATCAACCTTCATGACAAAAAAACAGTGAAAAAAAAGTAATAAAACAGCTTTCAGTACTGTAACATTTTTTTAATAATGAGAACTAAATAATACCTGTCAGTACTACAACTTTTTTTTTAGTATTTTATTAACAGGCCCTCATGAGCCAGCGGAGGACATTTTTGTTGAAAAAAATTACCCAATCCTGTTTTTCTTAATTTAAACCAACATTTTTTGGACATTTTTATTGGCTAAAAAGAAGGCATTTGCCACACTCTTTTAGCATTGGGGCTATAAAAAGTGATTTGAAGTGGTAAGGTGACTGAAATCTGTCAGTGTATCGCAAGCTTAACAGCCAAGATCAAGAAGCATGGAAGTCCCCAAATGACACACAGAGGTATTCAGGAACTGTTTAGAACCACCTTGGTAGATATTGTGCAGCAAACTGAGTACAATATTATGCCTGTACCTGCTTTCAAAGTGTTCCTGTCTGTTCATCCTACTGCTGACTGTCATGATGCTTCAACCTTCCCTATCCAATCACAAGTAAAATTGTTCGTATCTCAATTCAAAGCTAAACCTGAAAAGGTGATAGCAGAAGCATTTAAGGCTGGCACTTGCCTAATTAATGATGCTGAGAATGTGGCTTTATTGATATATATACTGAATTTACTTCCAGCAGGTAAATCTTGGTACTAGCTAGTATGGAGACTTGAGGATGCTGTATTTCACTTAAAAATTTCTCACTTAATAAAGGAAAACTTCTTTGGGAGTTTCCGGATTGAACTTATTTTTAATCAACAATTTGTAGTGTAAAGACACCTCTTAGCTCCTGAGGGACTTGTTAACATTATTTTTAAGTATTTAAAACTTTGATGGTATTGGTTAAATTTTCAAGGATTCCCCTCCGATTTCTGGTATGTAAAAATGTGCTAGCATGGTTACTGATAAGTCGATAACTTCTTATAACATTTGATGAAGTTGTGGTCAATCCTTACCTAACTTCAAGCCAATTAACACATATCAAAAACAAAATAGCTACAGAAGTTTCATTCAGAAATAATAAGACTTATCTTACAGTAACTATCAAAGTAAAGAAGATTCAGTTACTTTCACTGTATAAGATTAAATAAGGTAAACCTACTAAAAATACTTTATAAACAGTGAATATAAAGGAACTTAACTAAAAATGTTCCTCATTATTATCTTAAATATACAATATACTTGTCTATCAACACCTATATTAGATTAAAACTGATATTTTACACACTGATTCTATGTAGTCTTTAGCTTTATACTTTAGAAACTGATTATATGTAACTGTATTTGTGTACAAGTCAGAATGCACTAGTAAACTTGTAAATGAATTAGAAATGCGAAAAAAAAAAATATTTGGTAGTTTTAGGATTGGCAATATCATTATTACCAAGCTAGTACAAAAAGAGTAAATTTCCTGAAACTTTTTTTAGTATTAATAGTACATACATAAGATGTATAATATGAAAGGAGGTAATTTTTTTACCCTAAAGCCGGGAGTTAACTGCATGGAAATTAGTTTCATTTCTAGGTCATCACAATATCTGGCAAAAGATGAAAAGCCTAAAATTGCCTTTCAACATTAATTTAGTATTAGAGCTTTTGAATAATACAAATTTTGTGCTTGTGAGTTTATTTCTTGCAGAAAAAAATCTTCATCCAAAAATAAGTTAATATTTTGGGGAAAGCCCAATGCCTTTTTTAGCAAAGCAATTTAGCTACAAAAGTCATGTTTTCAATACTACTCTGGTAAATGTATGCAGGAAGAATGTCCAAAAGTCATGTTTACCAAATTCTCACTTGCAAGTGCAAGAATGGAAGATAGGATGTTTGCATGAAATACAAATGTTCATGATGTCAGAAAAACATGTAGGTTCAAGATGTATTAATATAAAAACCCTATAACTCAAGCACTTTGGGAAAGATGAACCTTTCTTCTTCAGGATTTCCTGCTGAAGTTGAAGGATCAGTGGGAGGGGCACTCAAAAATCTTAGAATCTAATCAAAAGATGATTAGAAAACGGCGAGGCAGAAGGAACAGTAAGGACACGATCCTTTGTAACCACTTTCAATGACTTAGTTCATTCAGTGATTGACAAAATTAGACACGATTGACCAGACCTCAACCAATGAAATTCATAAGAAATAACTGAATAACATTTAATGTTGTTTTTGGTGAGTGTCCTAGATGTCATGAACATGTTGAAAACCATTATAATAGTGCAAATTAAGATTACAATAGAATGGCCTTGAGCAGAACCCTAAATTTATGCAAATTTTTATATGAGAAATTGGTCTATCCAATTTTCTCTTGTTCAAAGGTACCACCAAAACACAGCAATGTAAGTAAAATCAACTCATAATTTTAGGGTTAACAAAATGTCAATTTAAAAGAAATTTGTACACCTGTAGTTATTATTGTTATGCATTTGGTTTATGTAGATTAGTGGGAGACTGGAGCATGCACAGTTCGAATGTCCACAAAGCAATAAAGAACCCAGCATGATGTCTGTGTACACTCACTAATTATATATAACAATTTAACAACAACAACGAAAAAAAATATTCAAACAAGTCTCTATTTTGTTCCTAAATGATTATCTTGATAAACCAAAAATGTATTTTTTATCAAAATAAAATTCTTGGAACATCTGAAATATTAAAAGAGGATAAATATATTTTGTATGTAAACATATGTGTAATTAGCAATTAATCTATTTATTGAGATTATAAAAATTTCACCATAACATTTAGGTACAGTTAAAGAAATATTAAATAGTAAAGACAAAACCTTTTTGAACTACTGAACACAAACTGAAACAGTTTACATAATAAAGTTCTCTCAGGGATCTTTTAACTTCAGAAAAAATGTTAACCTAGCATTTAAGATTTTGAAATGTTCATAGCTTAGGTTACACAATAGGTAATCTTTACACAACTAAGACTTCAACATGTAAAATCTTTAAGAAAAAAGTCAGAAGTTAACTTTTAATTTGACAAATTAAAGAAATCAAACTTATCAAGATTCTCTTCAAGGGCACAGTTTATCAAAATAAAATATCACCAACTACAAAAACTTTAAGGCAGTAAATACAAGTCTTCTATACCTACATTTGTTTTCCACTGAAAATAAGCCTTTGTTGTGCAGGTGGAATGCCCTCTTTTTCCTCTACCCGTTCCTTAATTCTTTCTACCTTAAAATGGTGCAAAACAAACTGATGATAAAGATATAAGTATTTTCACTGATAACTAGACAATAATGATCAAAATGGCTGAGTTTTAAAGTAGCCTCTGATACAAATTAGTAAACATGGAGGTTGAAAATTACAATCAATCTCGATGGCAAAGCAGTTTGTGACAAACATTTTTTTCATAACTCTACCTGAAAAAACAAATATGGGTAGAGTCACTTGATGCACGCAGACATTAAAGCACGTATGTTCTAGAAATTATGTATTTCTGGAGCCTAATTTATTGGTGGACATAAAAGATTATCTAATTTCAACTTATTTTGTGATAAATATAATTACAACTTTTCAAAAATTATATTGAGAATTAATTTTGTTATGTGTAATCATGCTGCTAGAAATTCATCCCAAAGTTTCTTTTTTTCCATAAAGCATTATATTTACTCACTCAGCTCTTTCAGTAATACATCAGAAATCAATTAGGAGACAGGATGGATATGCTTCAGATAATTGACATGAAAACTACAAATTCTCAGCAGCTTAGTTAGAAATGATTTTAATTACCTAAATAAACATTAAAACAATACTTTATTATTTTCATTATGTCTCACATTCAGGCTTGTTTTGACTTCCATCCATTTCAACAAAAGGAAACACGAGGTAAAGTGTTTAGCCTGAGCTTTGAATATAGGCACATCACAAAACGAACCTACTATCACAAGTTGGGTCAAATATCGTCAACTTATTGAAGAAACAGAATAGAACTAAACAGGTTTTTCATGAGAAAATAATAACATGTTAAAATGAATTGTATGGTAAATTTTAATAATTAAATTACCTAACCAGTGGTATTGCCAACTGTGAGAACTAAAATATAGATTTGATTTTAGTGGTAATATTACCCAATGTCAATTTTTTCTCCTGAGTTAACTTCAATTATTATAAAGTATAAATTTTAACTGACATTTAATAATGTCTGTTTTACAAAAGAAATTGCTACCATGTCAAAAACTTGTACTTACTTTATCTGTGGGTTCAATATCAATCTCAATCTGCAATGAAAAAAATAGACTTTACACTGATGTTATGACAAAACAAAAGCATAAATTATGCCAAAACTGTGCAATTTACAAAAAGCTAAAAATGCAATGTAGTGCAAAATAGAAAGCATCAAAACTTGTACAGGACTAAGTTATTTACTTGAATCTCTCTCTTACGATTGCACTGTCAGAAAAAATCTATTGAGGACAAAAATACATCTTTATTCATGTCATTTGTAAATATGGTACTAAAGAAATGAGTTCTTAAAAAAACAACTTATTTTTTCAATAAAGGATACCACTTTTAATATATAAACACATTAGAGTTTATATCAGCACAATTTGAAAACTTTTCCCATGCAGTACTTTCTAGAAAAATCATTTTTTAGAAAATGTTCACATTTAATAAATTTTTTTCAACGAGGTACAAATACTATGATTAGTAATTATTAACACAAACAGCCACCTGTAGAGTGGCATTTTTGCCAATTATTATAAAGATTATCACTCAAATCATTGTTACATAAAAGACTAACTTAAATTTTAACCAAGGAAATTATTAGTCAGCTCTTTCTTACAACCATCACAGCAATAAGACTACACAATTAATTTCATAAATATTGTAAAAGTATTCTCCCATAAATTTATCGATTTCTATCATAACTGAACACTAATAGATACTAATACTCCTATTTATAATCTACACTAAATGCTAACTTACCTCTTTTCCTGTAAGTGTCTGGCACATCACCATACCAACCAAATATGCAAAAACAAAAAAAACATTTTTCAATAATGAATGACACTGATAAATTTATAACAGACATGAGACATAAAGTGCAGTATAACTGCATTAATCTTTTCTGAAAGCTCCCCCAGATCACTTTATGTATGAAAGATGAATACAATAACAACAAAGATAATTCACATTGTAATAAACTCAGAAGGCACCAGAGTTATGCATTTTTTGATTTTGTATACAAGTATATTTGATGCTTAATTAGTACAGTAATAGGGTGGTTAGTTTTCATTTTGTTACATTATATTAAATGTGAGTTTGAAACACCTATGTATGAAAAGAAAAAACTTTTATTTGCTTGCATTTCTTTTTAATGTGTTACATTTATTACCTTATTTTAGAGTTTTTAGACTTCAAAATGGTTGGATAGCAGACTAGAAAAACAAGGTATTTATTGTGACTGTCTTGTTTAAAATAAAGTTTAGGCTGTAGTCTGCATCTACCTTAGAACCAACAACAAACATTTGCCTCCTCACAACACTGAGAAAACAGGAAACTTAAAAGAACCGTTTTACATAAAAGTCCATCAACCATCCCTGAATCAAAATCAAGGCATGGTTTTCAATCCAACATGCACTCCTTTCCTCTACAGGAAACAGAACCAAACCTTCAGCTCAAACTCCACTTAAGTTCTAATGACCTGTCTCTTACCCAAAACTAAGAACTCTTTACTCTAGCCACATTCCTCCACATGTTAATCCTTCTTCATTTCAGCTTAACTTTTTTTAAAACACATTTCAGGATTCCAGCTCCCAATTATGGCCTCTTTTCAATAATATTTCACAATGCTTAATCAATTACACCTAATGAATATTTGTGCCAGCAACTCAAAACATCATCGAAAAACTTCTAAGGTAAATGGATTCCACAAAGTCTCCAATCATATGTAATAATTAAAGATTCCCCTTTACCTGGAAAATGAGGAATAGCTATTGCATAATACAAATAATTAATGTACAACAATCTCTACATGCTAAGGAAAGGAGAGATAGTCTTTAGTATCATAAACTAATTGGAGAGCTGTCTTCTTGTTTTTTTTTTTGGCCTTGGCTTCAAAACATTATGTGAGCTAGAAATCTTTGGTTCATCTTGGTCAGGAAAGTATGATTTTCATCTATTACAGGTTGTTCCAACATCAGCTTTGCAGCATATTTTTTGTCATGAACATACTGCCTTGAGATGCAATTTTTTAAAAGGTTAAGAATTAATAAAATATAACTATATAAAACAAAAAGTATCTTTTTAAAAGAAGTTAAAACCCACCACAATGTTTTCAAAAATTATTACATTATTTTATAACGAAAAAGATAGAGAAACAAGACTTATATTATCAAGCATACATATTTCAACAGTGTTAGAAGCTTTTGTTCTATATCCCGTTTGTTAAGTACTAATCAAGCTATATGAGCACCAGAGGTTAGACCGAAGACTGCATAACTTTATTTTTTATTGTTTTGCTATCACTCAATTCACTTCCATGAAGAATGATGGACATTTACATTTCACTACAAATAAAATTTTAAGAACTTTTTGCTAATGAATTTGGCAAATATGAAATATAACATTGAATCAATATATATACACAACAATATAAGAACAAAAATTAAGCTTATCTAACAAATCAAACCGACAATTTTTTACACGTCCAACGTTTTTATTTCAAAATTTAAAATATCTGGAATGTTTTTACTATTGGAACACGATACTGCGAATTCACTGGAACTGGAATAAAATGTTATATTTGGTGGAAAATATATTTTTCGTGAATCATTATTTGTTTTAGAAGCCTGAAATTTTACTACCAATACCATCGATAATCATAATATTCACGTACGTCAAAAATGTAGCTAGAACAAGGATCTAACTTCAGTGATGTCAAATATTAATTTATATTTCGTCTAACTTCTAAGTGTAAACCCGGTATTACTATTAGTACTAGCTCTACGCCGTTTGCAGTAATGACCTACAGAAGTTACTGTTAGTGGCTTCTTCTAGTTATTACCTTACCTTTACTTTAATCAACATTTCTAATCAACTTTGATACTAACTTCAACAATGATACACTTAATTTTATATACAAGACTATCTAGAGGGCAGCAGCTGAAATTTCCTCTTCAATACCTCTAGGGATTCCTATTATCTTTTGCCTCAGACAACCCGCTTCACGTTTCACTTTGTTTTACATAGACGGCGCTTAATAAAGAATTATAAATGACGAATCGTATTTAGATTTAAAAACAAAAGTGTATGATTAAACGTATAATATTTAGATAAATAAATTGTATGAGTAAATTTATCATATTTAGACACATAAACGTGTGTAACTTTTTATTTATTGTTATTTATAATACTTAGTTGAACAGCCAGTTACTATTTCGTAAAAAATTTCGAATACACACTTATATATACGCATGACTTCAAATACTTTCTTCAGTGAACCTATTTTTTTATAATAAATAAACAAATTAATGTGTTTACACTATCTCAGTATATATGTCTATATAGATTAAAATGTAAATTCATAAATAGTTAGATCTTTTAATAATGAGTTTTCTACATATATGTAATAAGACAAACAAAAGTCATCATATAATTTGAACAAGAAGTAAACTTAAAATTAAGCGTTTTGATTAAAAGATAAGAAAAAACCTTTATACTCCAGATGATTATAAAAAAAAACTTTTTATTTTAACCAACGTTTCGCCTTTAAGGCTTCATCATTCATGAGGGTTAGTACATACATCTGTTTGATATTAGAATGTTAAAATATTAAAACAAAGCGCGAAAACGTGTGTTGTAAGGTGAGCAAGGTAACATAAATACGTAAGATCTTTGCCTTAAGTCTATTTTTATAATATGGTTACAATCATTCAAAAATCTGTTATTAATTTAATAAATAATAAACAGTCATTATTCCATGGTTGTATCAAAATAAAGATAACTTTTAATCCACTCACCGTTTGGCGTCATTACTAATGAATATGCTCATTCAGACATGTCCTTGTAATCTAGTTATTCCTACGCATTAAATCTTTAATGCTCCAGTAAAAACACGTTATGTATATATGTGTGATTAAATGTAAACCACAAATTCCTTTTGGGTAGCATTTAAATATGTTTCAAATGTTCAGTTTCGAAATATAGTTCAGTTCCTTATATATCATACATAAGATCAAATTAAATCTTATGTCAGAGGCTAGAATCACTCTTTAGTGCAGATTTGTAATTGTTTGCATACAAATAAATAGTATTATAATAAAAGAAAGTCAACCTTATAACGTAGATTTAGTTTAGCACTATACTTTCTCTATGATGTAGTACATTTTTTATCTGCTGGATGACTAAAGGTATGTAAAACAAGTACGTTATATATCAAACATAATTTAAAACGACACTTCCACTTCACAGTTTCACGTGTGTCTTACATCTTATCTACTAGAAAGCTAAATATTGACTTATCAGACATACGCGTGGTATATGAACACGAAACGCGTAGTTTTAATGCTTAGTTATTCAGTGAATAATTTTCCAGTTTCAGGGAGTCAGTGGAGGAAATAAAAGTTTACCCATTAATAATCGCAAGACTATTCATCGTTGTTACAATCTCAGTTCTAGAATAAATTAATATTTTCAATATTTGTACAATAAAATTATACTATGATCAACATTTTAAGAGTTCTAGTTCAGTGTTTTCCTGAACATTGCAAGCTTTGTACATACATTAAACTTTGGTATATCACCAACAACCTTAGCAAATTTATTCGGGTAGTTGTAGGTGTTCTTGAAGTACATGAACTACACAGTGATGTTAAGTTTAGCTTATTAAAATGCCTAGAAATGCTAAAATACGAAGTTTCGGGTTAATGGACTACCATAACAAATCTTATTGTAAGTGCATAGAAAATCAAGTATTAAAACACAAAACAAAAACGCATCCCCCTGAGATTGTGATCTCTTCAATGTGATGTTATTTTAGAAACTTATGTAATAAATAATTAAAAATGAACTCTAAAGAATACATAGTTTGATGATAACAAATATATTACTCTGCATTTATCTTATTTTAATTGCTAATCTCTATATTTCGATATTTTCCATCGACTGTCCTAAAGCTACGAATCTGAATTTTTCACCACCATCCACTCCTTCTTCATGCTCTTCAGTAAGGATCGAGCTCGGCCTACTTTATGTTTCAAAATAACCATTTGTTGTAAACTAATTTTCGTGCATATCAACACAATTAACCTTTAGTAAGTACAATAATTAGTAAATGGAAAATAGATCTTATACTATTCATCTATATAGAAACTTTCTAGTCGTATTTAAGGCCACTATCGGTATTGAAGATAATATATAAAGCTTTACAGTTTATTTGCAAAATGAAATCAGGAGTCAACTTTATTGATGTTGTTAACGAGGGTTGAAACCTATAAAAGTTAAATATAAATATTGTTAGGTTACGGGAAAGAATTGTTTTTCCTTCTAAAAAAGTATAACCTGCATCTCTTATTTCTGGACAATTACATCCCTGAAGTTATTATGTAATAAGCACCAAACGCTCTACAAATGTTTGTAAGTCGTAAATATGTGTTTCTTCTATTAGTCCTGTAATTAGACTATAACTGAAGCTTTCTAAAGCTACTAATTGTACTAAGTAAACATAAGGATAATACTTAAATATAATAGAAACAAACTGCGTGCTTTATCGAGAATAGATTATAAATAATGAATAATTATTCAATGTAAAGTAAATTTGAGGTTTATTCATTGATGTTGTTTTTGAGTCCATTATTGTTTTATAAACGAGATAAAATTCATAAATTCAGTAATAATTATTGTTTTTAAAATTATTGATTTTATTGAACTACCTTACAGCTGATGAACATGTACATATATTTCCTTTTAGCTCCTTCAGTGATGGGAATGTTATCATTTATTATGCGCGGTCGTAGTGTATACAAAATATAAAGTTTTTTCTACCTAATCAAAAGATCCTCTTATCGATTCTGTAGCATTAACAATTTTGAAAAGCGGTTTTTAAACTTCAACACAAGCTGTGATGAGTTTATGCCAAAACTAAGTAGTATGACCATGAATTTTTGTAGTTTAGAAAACTAGCGCCATCTAATGATATGTTTGAGAAATTTATTACCATTTTGCATGTTGACTATAAAAAACAAACACAAATATTTCCGTATCGATCCAAACGCATATAGTTTGGAAATACGGGCGCACTGTACCAGCTAACCCAATTATATCAACACAGTATGTACTGACACTTGAAAACGTTAAATGCAGAAGATTTGGAACTAATAGAAATCAGTCTGTATTTCGACAAACAAAAAACTTTAAAAACAGTGTGTCACTTTGATTAGGTAATTATTTTTATATATAGCTATGCAAGGACTGTTTGTTGAGTTTGTTTTTAAGCCCAATCATGCATAATGGGTTATCTGTGGTCTGGCTACCGCGGGTATCGAAATTCGATTTTTAGCGTTGTAAGCCCTCAGACTCTAGAAATCCAGTGAAGACAGATTTTATAGTTTATAGGGTTACAATTGAAGTCCATGTAACCTACATGATATACATATATTTCTCTTTTTCGAAAATGTTCTTTATTAAACCAGTTACGTAGAATCACAGCTCTACTCTTCTGTATAACTATTATAAAAAAAATAAAGAACAGGTAGAAACTTAAAAAAACAGTATCATTTAAGTATAAATTTCATAGTTTAAATGAAAATAAGGTATAAAATGTAAAAGTTTTTAATTTTTAAAAGACAGGTTACAGAATGAATCATCTTATTACTATAGTTAGAAAAATCATTTAAATAAAATAAGTGAATCTTTAAATTAAAAGTAACATTAAAGTATTCTTGACTTAACGATAACATTAGTACAATACATTACATAAATTAGTACAATACGTTACAGAAATTAGTACAATACATTACAGAAATTTCACAGAATACAGATGTTATTTTTGAAAATTCTTTAATTACTTTGTTCTAAATAACCTTAAGGTTTATTCATCATTACCTACAGCGTAGTTAAGGTACCTCTAAAATACACACTACGGCTTATAACGCGATGAGACAGGGGTAAGTTTACGGACTTGCAGCGCTCAAATCCTGGTTCGTTTCCCCGCTGTGGACACAGCAGATAATAGGATTCTGTAGATTTGCTATGACGCTAAAAGTTAGGTTTTGAGTACAGACAACACATTATGGAGCTTTGTGGTTAACAACAAACAGACCTAGTTATTTACCATTATGTATCCTAAAGACTTTCAAGTAAAGTTTAGAGAAACATCCAAACAAAATGGTCAATAAAGTATTTTTCAATACTTTTTGTTCTCGTCTATTTTCAATACAATTCCTGTTTCCTTTGGAGTCCAATCTCCAGTGTAGTAATTGTTATGTAATACACAGGGAGTTCCTGGTCACAGACTGTAAAACTATTTGAAGCTAACGTAATCTCACATCCAAGTATCTGCATGAAGTCAATTCCTAATATGTACTCTTCCTCCATATTAATTATCCATATATACACCTGGAAAAAAGTTAAGCACCCCTAAATATTTTTCAGGATTGCTTATTGAAAATAAGGTTTAATTTTCATGATGTTGAGCAATGTTCATAATTTCAAACATAATTAAAAGGATGTGAGCGTTCAGGTGTGA
>NW_013665797.1:405816-408968 GCF_000517525.1 Limulus polyphemus | reverse complement strand
GATAAACACGTTTAGATTGAATGGTAATTTATAATCAGTCACAAGAACGTCGAATCTGAATCACTTGAAAAAAACACGGGGGTGCTTAACTTTTTTCCAGGTGTATATTACGAGGCATAAAACGTTTCCTACAGTAAAGGTAACTTCCAACTTCTATTTTGCTGGAACTTTATTCCCACCTGCTGTTTACGCTAAATCCTCTCCTTTCCTCATTTCTGGATGCAATTTTCCATCTTTTATTAACAAATCAGAATAAACAGTTGTAGCTGTAGAACTAGGTCAATCAGCATACTGCATGGTTTTTCTATCAGTAAGCCCGTGTATTCATGGGCAATTTTCCTCAAATAATCAAGTTCTTTTTCATTCGTGGTAGATGGAGTGTTTCAAGCTAAATATAGCCTCATAAATCCAATTAATTCCTGTTTTCTTGATATCTCGTTAACCCCGTGTTGTTCTCGGCTTTAATGGCAAGGTTTCTCAAATTATAATAGTTATCTCTTTGTGGTATCCTATGAGAGCTCTTATTCCATACTGGCCTTTACCTGCAGCTCCTAGCAATACTCCAATTTACATTGAAACATCTATTATCTTGTGGTTTATTTTCCTGCTCTCTTTTTAACTAGCCATCTGATTAATTCTTACAGTTCTTCTAGAGTATCGTTAAGGAGAGTTGGTGTTTCAATACTACAAGATCCGATATTCCCGTAACTATTAGATGGTGTCTATATTAGTTCACCTGCGAACTTAATGGTTTCTAGTTCCATCACCATCTGCTAAGCTTCCTTAAAGGATGTATACTTACTTTGCGGTCTTATTTTCATATCCTCATCTGTTTTGACGTTATAAATTGATCATTTGCCAACGAATCTATCATCTCACGATGAGCATCCAGGGAAAATTTTTGAGCAAGCCTTTCCAAATCTTCTGCAAATTCGACTAAGGTCTCTTCTTTACTCAATTTACTAATCTGTAGCTTTGTTGTGGTTACTTCTTTTTGATGTGACACTCTGAACCTGTTGGATAAGGCAGCTACTAATTACTAATAGTTGTTACAGCTCTCAGCTGGAATTTTACATAACTGCCAAAGCTGGTCCTTTTAAATGGGCAGCAAGATTGGTAGCTTGTTGTACACTATTCCATCCATTCATTATAAAAATGATTTTGGATTGAGCCTGGTATGACCACCATTGTACCTTCCCATCATAGTCTGTTGGCTTCTCTATTGGCTAATGTTGAAACGACCGACTGACTCCTAGAACTGGACTTGGTAATGCCATTGCTGGAGTAATCCATAAAGATTCTTCAATAACAGGTGGCACACTAGTAGTGATAATAGATGTAGATCAATTAAGTTCTGCTATACCATATTTAGTAGATGATGTTGTTTTGGTTGTAACTCGAGCTGATGCAAAGAGAGTTGTAGTTGGCTTAATTTTTGCATTTAATAACTCAATTTTCAGATGTTTCATTTCGTTACTGAACTTCTTTTCTACTTCGTCAGTTAAAACATTAAAACATTGCTGTACTTCTTCAATTTTGTTATTACAGCTTTTCTCTACTTTTTCAATCTTATATTTGTAATTAATCTGTACATCTCCAATAGTTTCATCGATCTTATCTTCAACAAGATTTATTTTATATTTTAATTATTTTTTTTCAATACTAGGTCTCTACATTTAAACTCCTTTCTTAAATTCTTGTTATATTCTTCCAATATTTTTACCCCTTTCTTCTAATTTTCCATATCTTTCTTCTTGTACTTCGTTGGTTTTTTATCTCTTTCTTCTTGGTATTCTTTTAATTCTCTGGCTTTTTCTTCTTTTTCTTATCCTAACAATTCCATCTTCTTGAGTAGCGCTTTGCTCTCACTCTTCGACATCGTGGTCGTTATCATCAACAGGCCCCCAGTGCCACAGCGGTATGTCTGCGGACTTACAACGCTAGAATCCGGGTTTTGATACCCGTGGTGGGCAGACCACGGATAGCCCATTGTGTAGCGTTGGATTTAATTACAAACAAACAAAATCGTCAAAGGTTGAAGTTTAGTCAAAATTCTATTTTATTTTTACAAACATAATATTCCAATTCCGACATCAAGTTTTATAAAGTCGTTGTTCTCTCCTTAGCGCGTTATTTTCAATTATCAGGTGCAAGAATATTCCAAGATCAGTCCAAATAAACTGTAACCAATTTGTTTATTTCCTCATTTCGCGTTTCTACAAGCTTAAACACTTGTACACTGTTGCATACCTGTCAACGCTGAGAAGTTCCAAATCCGGAGACTTTTTTTGGAGGTACTGCAACAGCGAGTAGTGTCCCTTGGAGGAAGGGAGCATACTCCGCCAAAAAAATTAGAAAAAAAGGTGCACTTAATGCATTCTGGGGAACTTCGGACATTTATTTACACTTATAAGATTGAAATGAGGTTTTCTTCTTTTTTTTTTTTCATTTACAGTGGGCTTACATACTAAGAGAATCACAGTCATCTGCTAATATTATTATACACTTTTATCGTAAGAATTGAAAAATTAAAAAAAATACACATATCCTGATTAGTATTCTTTGTTATAGTCGTATGTTGCACTTTTGGCATCTTTCAATACCTGCTTGCTGGGCTTGTATTTACTGGCTGAGGAACTTGAGATAAACTTGCAGTTTATAAAAAAAACACATACCGTATCATGCCCTAAATCAGCCCTATTCTCTGTTAGGATCTTTCCCACCATTGAAAATGCCCTTTCACTCGATGTATTGAAATGTGGTACAACAAGCAGATAGTATAACACAACAAAGCATAACAATGTCACAAAAAATGAGTAAATATTTACTTTATCCTGGTTGGCACTCTGTGGAGTTTAATTTTACGACTCTATTCTTTTTTGAAATTATTAAAAAGGTTGATATCGGGAGATCGGGAAACAGGAATCCATATCGGGAAACTCCCGTCGAAATCGGGAAAGTTGATAGGCCTGCTGTTGTAAATTGTTGTAGGTCTACGTTACAAATGATGTTAACTAACATAAAACAAATCAACTTATTTGTACAAAGTAGCTCGATAAGCGTGATAGCAAACATAGATACAAATATACACCTGGAAAAAAGTTAAGCACCCCCAAATGTTTTTCAGGATTGCTTATTGAAAATAAGGTTTA
>NW_013665797.1:398216-404975 GCF_000517525.1 Limulus polyphemus | reverse complement strand
TAAACCTTATTTTCAATAAGCAATCCTGAAAAACATTTGGGGGTGCTTAACTTTTTTCCAGGTGTATACTTCACAAAATCACAGTGAATGACTTAACTCTATCTTGGAAATAACTCTACGTTACCCTAACTATATCGTTGACTATTTTTCAATTCACTTTCTAACTAACCTCTCGATGCTTCTTGGAATGTTTATTTATATTCTACAGTTGTTCTAGATATTTCTAGGACTTGTTTGATCTTAAAATATTGCACTCTCTAACTAACTTCTAGATTAAACAAATTCCAATATAGCCTATAGATATATAAAGTAGTAAAAAAATACAAAAATTAAGTATGATATAGGGATGGCAATGGCAAAATTACAGAAATAAGGTAGGAATAAATATACAAAACTATACAAAGATTACAATATAAGTAGCCCAATTTTTCCAAGAATAACTATTATTTGCAACTAAATGCTGAATTCCTGTCAGTTGTATGAATTCCAGTTTGAATAAAAGCATTTAAACAGTGGCTAATAACCATAAGCATAAAATCGACTCCACAACATACTAGAGTCATGTCAATTAAAGGCCACGAAGTATGATACCACACATACGCACACACATAGTTGCCAGGATCGGTGCAACTGAAAATTTGAAGAAAAGTAGACTGCTATATAATGTATTGTTTTGACCATTAAGAAACTGGTATTACTAAACTCAGACATCAATAACATGCACACAGATCTGACAGTTGGATAACTTACTTGATATCCTTGATACCTTGAATATTAATTTAGATTATTCTTTCTTTCTTTCTTTATTTTTCTGAAATTGTTTTGCAGATATCATGTTTATGCAATGAAAAGTCACAAACGGTCCTTATATTAAAACAATTTGTCCTGCCATCTGGCGACCAGAAATGAAACTGTTATGTATGAAATATGGAAATAATATATGTTTTTAAACTGAACGCACTACTAAATAGTAGTTTTCCTTTTTATTATTTCCCAACAAAAATGTGTATGGTAAAAGAACAGAATAATATTATAAACACTCGATAATGGCAATTAGGTGCTCAAATAAGGCTGTAACTCAACTTTAACAGCTATTTGTAAGCACCATAGAGTAAAGATTGAATGTGGCATCCATTTTTTTCTTAGCCTATCCCTAAATACTAAACACTACCATGCTTAGTGATAACTTGTTCTGAAGTGCTTTTAAGATGCCTTTCTGCCATTGCAAGAACTTCACTCATTTTTTTGGCTAGCGTGGGAGAAGAAAAAGGAAAGACAAACACCTTGGCTCTTTAGGTAATTTCTATTTCTCCACTCTAACAACACTTTTCAATGATATTGGGAGTCTCACAAGCTGTGAAACACTCGATAATGGCAATTAGGTGCTCAAATAAGGCTATAACTCAACTTTAACAGTTATTTGTAAGCATCATTGAGTAATAGATTGAATGCAGCTGCTATTTTTTTTCTCGGCCCAGCCCTAGATACTAAACACTACCGTGTTGAGTGATAAGTTATATTGGTTAGTTTAGGTGTCAAGCCACTTATGAGTATGTTGTTTTTTCAGAAACACTACTTAATGATTCAACATGATAATAATAGCAAAAAAGTACCTTGAAGTGTTTAAAAAACAAATATTTTAGTTAAGTCACGTATACTTTGCAAATACCTATTGATCAGGATCTATGACGTCACAAAAGAAATCGAAGCCTGCAAGCGTGACGATTTCACTTGAGATTAGGTTCGCCCATAGATTGCCAAAAGCTATTTTTTCACCACCACAAACTTTTGTAGTTGTAGAGCTAACTGAAAATATTGAACAGTAATAGTTTCTTTTCTGGCTGTATTATTCTATAGGGCGTTGCTGAGTTTCCCGAATAAAGAATCACGCCTGTAATAGCAGTAGACTTATTATAGCCACGTGTAAATATAAATGGAAGATAAGTGTATTTTCCTTTAATTTTGTTCATCTAAGTAGTGTATCAGGAGAGTCTTACGTAATTAATTTAAGGTATTACGTCTTAAAGAAACATTTTAGAAACTGAACTATTTGATTCTGTTCGTGATATTGTAAAGATAGTTCTATTTCATAGTCGCTGATGTATTCTTATAATTAGTACACTTCTATCAGATTTTGTGTATGAGCTTTATCTTAAGACACATTTCGTTCTTTAAGAATACATGTTTTTTTATATTTTTGACTACACAATAACCCCCCCCCAGTGGCACAGCGGTATGTCTGAGGGCTTACAACGCTAAAAACCGAGTTTCGATACCCGTAGTGGGCAGAGCACAGATAGCCCGTTGTATAGCTTTGTGCTTAACTTCAAACAAACTATAAAGAGTAAGTTATTTGTTTAGTATAGAGTAAAAACATTCGGCAATACCAACATTCGTAATTGTGATATCAGTGATTATAAATAATATGACTATCAAAGTAATAATTTAATTTGTTTGAACAAATTAGCTATTTTTAAGTATAAAAAAATTAAGAAAATGCATGCATACAATTAATTTATAAATGATGTTGCAATTACTGTGCAACATGACGGTTCCACTGCGCCACAATAACTATTTATGGTTAACAGATGGCAGTACAAGCAAAAACAATAAATTCTAAAACTTATACGTGAACACCTTACGATAGGAATGGCACGAACACATTCATTACACAGTATTCAGAAGAACAGTGAATAAGAGACTGACCAAACAAGGTTATTTTACAAGAAGGGCTACATTCAAACCGATTTAACCAGAATTCACCGCTCTCACCATATTACTTAGGCAAGACAGCATGCCAACTTACAGTTAGGACACTGTTACTTAGGCAAGATAGCATGCCAACTTACAGTTAGGACACTGTTACTTAGGCAAGACAGCATGCCAACTTACAGTTAGGACAATGGCGACGTGTCATCTTTTTAGACGAGTCGTAATGGTAGGATTTGTGTTCGTCGTTTGCCTGTAGAACAGATGAGAGAAGACTGTCTTTCCCACAGGGAACACACAGGAGGTGGTGCAGTACATGTTTCAACAGCTATTCATCATGGTGAAAAACTGTTCTTCATATCCTCCAGGGAAACATCAATGGCGTCTCCTACAGGCATCACATGGAGACGATATTTCTGTCATATGCATGTTCTAAGATGACAATGCCACTGCCCACAGTGTACGTATTGCACAGGATTATTTTGACCAGGAGGACGTTACAAGATTGCCATGACCAGCAAAGTCTCCAGATTGGAATCCCAGTGAGAACTGTTGTGCAAAACTGAGCAGGA
This sequence comes from Limulus polyphemus, assembly GCF_000517525.1. Lineage (NCBI taxonomy): Eukaryota > Metazoa > Arthropoda > Merostomata > Xiphosura > Limulidae > Limulus > Limulus polyphemus. The sequence goes on along the minus strand of NW_013665797.1, from coordinate 401,694 downwards.
AAAATTACTAACCACGATCCCAAACCAGCTACTATAGCTGATTTGCAGCACCTTCTAGTGAGAAGTTGGGATGAAATCATGGTTGGTTACATCAATAACCCCATCGACAGCATGTCACGTCGCTTGCGGAGGTTATCAAAGTACGAGGAGGACCAACCAAGTACTGAATGTTTAATATGAACTGATATAAGGTTACAGACGCTATTTATAATAATTTGATGTTATGTTTTGTCATTATATGTGTTTTGGAAAGGTATTGTTGTGATATGTGAAATGCTGAATTACACATCTTTCTACAGGTGTTTGATAAAAATTGTTTGCTGTCTCATTATATAAATTACATATGTAGATGTTTAATATAACATGCATTTCTCAGTTTGATAGTTCTCATAGTGGCACAGCGCCACGATTGCGGACCAATATCGCTAGAAACCATGGTGAGCACAGATAGCCCATTGTGTAGTTTTGTACTTAACCACAAACAAGCAGTTTGATAGTGATTATATAAAATATTTGGTGATAAATGCATCACTTTTTGGAGTTTAGAAGAAGACATATATCACTAGTTAACACTATATATTTAGTTTATTCTCAGAATATACAATTATTGATGTTGACGACATACTTAATACAAATATTCTACAATCAATGTTTGACATAAAGCAACAGAGGGAAAAAACCAGATCAAGTCTCGATAAACACACACACACACACACACATATTTGAACCTGAATGGAAAAGTGTACTTTATACGTCATGGACTCGTGCTTAAAACATCATCATAAAATAAATAACATAATAAAACATATTTGTGTTGACCATGGGTACTTCAAAACAAATAACTTATTATCTCTTAGAACAGCGTTCTGGGGTCCACCAGGTCATCTCAAGGGTCAGCAGATAGCTTGAAATCTAAGGTAAAATATTGTTTGTTTATTTGTTTGTTTGTAATTAAGCACAAAGCTACACAATGAGCTATCTGTGCTCTGCCCACCACGGGTATCGAAACCCGGATTCTAGCGTTGTAAGTCCGCAGACATACCGGGTAAAATATTACAGTATTACAAAATATTAACACAGTTACGTGTCATCGCAGTTAACTCGCCAAAGGCCGACAGCGATTAAATTATTATTAGAGTGTCCTCCGAAATATTTGGAAGCTATGAGGGGATCCGCGATTAAAGACAGTTTGGGAACCACTATGTTAGAACAACATATTCACCAGTCGTGACTAGTTTTGTTTTCAGTGAAAATGATAAAGCTATGCATATTTTTTACCTTAACATTTTAAGCAAATTGTCAAATAATTAGATGTTTCAAAATTTAATTTTAACTTGAAAATACAGTAAAAAATATAGATGTAATCATTATAGTCTATAGCTGCAATAGGTACATCTCTTCCCCCTACCCCCGAGTCATTATATATATATATATATATACACACACACATATACATATATTATCTATTGAAGGGCACTATGAAAATAAAGAATGAAGTACGATTATATAAATACATACTTATATATATAGTATTTATTTATACTATTTACTCTATAGTAGAGAGTTTCCAGGAAATTAGAACTTGGATTTTGTGGGCGTAGTTGTGACTAAGCCCGTGAAGCCTGTAAACAAGATCTTATCACGTATGAATCACACTATAAAGATAGATAGAACAAACCTGGCCGAACCAACGTTTTTCCAGGAAGAAGACTGATTATCCGGATTCTCTAGGTTTAATTGCTTCAGTTCAGTTCGATTTACTTTTAGAAAATGTGTAATCTTATTCACTTTCAACTGAAATTAGCACACATTAATTGGAAAGTTTGTTAGTTAAAAATTGACAAATGTTTTTACTTTCGACAGAGAACGTATCCCTCTTAGAAAGACAGAGAAAAAACGTGGTAGGTACGAAAAATGGACAAACAGGTAAAGTTTTTTTGTTTCTGAATTTTGCACGAGTCTACAGAAAGGACTATGTGTCAAGAAGTCCCTAATTTTAAACTTAGAGACTAAAGGGAAAATCCGAATCAAACTGATAACTTAAATTCACCAACTAAATCGTTCAGGGAAGTTTGATAGATTTTATTTTATGTTTTTGTATGTGCATATGAATACAATTTTTGTCAGTAAATAAATAAAAAAGAAAAACAAACAAATAAAAAACTTAGCGATTACTTGAAACTTATTTCCATTTTCAAGTTACCTTTGAATGATAATACCCATAATTTAACAGAAATATATGGGAAAATACGGTTTTGGTTTAACTAATAATTTAAACAATATCCCAGATGTTGGAGATTTTGCTTCAATAATCTTTCGATAAATCATTTGATTTATATATCATATTCGGTTCAGTTCTTGAATAAACTTTTTTGACGTGTAAAGTTGTATTCACCAGATGTAAGAATTGTGAAGTTCTGTTAGTTATTTATTCTGTTATAGCAGTAACAGTAGCTGTGAGTTCAGAAAAGAAATAAAAAAATTAAGTTTATCTGTTTGTTTAACAACACGGAGAGTTTGAGATTATAAGTTATATAACTTCTCTCGAAATGAGTTACTAAGCCAAACACAATTTCTGCAAACTCAGTGGTCAACATGTTTGTCAGCCTACAAAATTTATCAGTAACTTCTAATCAAAGCAAGCTACACATATAGGTCAGAACTAACAAATAACTTAGTAAATAATGTATTTAATTTAATATACCAGTTCAACTAGGAGTATGCATTGTCGTAAAACAAGTAATTACGATTACAGAATATAGAATGCATTGATTCATCAATTGAGTGATCTCGCTGTTGGCGATGTTTTCGGTCGTAATCCCAATGATATCTAACTACGTTAGGCCAGCTTTAGGCAATTTAGTTTAGTCCTAAATCCATACAAGAATATAGAATAATCCTAATTAATATCAAAAATAACATAATAAAATATGTAATAATTAAAAAGTATATATATATATATATATTAAGTATTGTAACCAATACTGAATATTAACTTGATAATTTTTTAATTCTGATGGGCCAGTATACACGCACACTATTTTAAAACTAGTATGAAATATAACTCTATTTACAAGTTTTATAAGAACTAGTTGTTTTTTTGTGTTTTTTTCGTGTATTGGCTTTTATTCTCTTGTCTATAGAAAAACCTGAGTTGGTTTTAGTAACTTTTCCACTGGCCTTTTGTTTTATTTTTTTCAGCTTGTATATGACAGAAATTTCACTGATGAAAATTGAGTACTTCTATTCTTTGTTTATTATGGGCTACTCTTTTACCAACTAATAGTGGGATTAACCGTCGCATTTTAACGCCACCACGGCTGAAAGGTCGAGCATTTTTGGTGGGAGAAGGATTCGAACACGCGACCCGCAGATTGTGAGTCAAGGGCCCTAACCACATGGCCATGCCACTTGTACCTGATGATGACAAAACCTTGTCGAAACGTTGTACATTTGCTGTCATGTTAAACTTATATTA
>NW_013665797.1:392508-398206 GCF_000517525.1 Limulus polyphemus | reverse complement strand
CCGTCTCCAGCCATTATTAGTCTCAAAGTGGGTTCCTCGTCATCGAATTTGAGTACTTCTATGCTTTCCATCGGTCAGACTCAGATAAATATTTTATGTTTACCCGTGCAGACAGACAAAAAAAAATGTCGTGGGCGAAAGACCTCGACTCATAACACTAAAGGCACAGCATTTACGCGGAATTAGTTATTAATTCTATAACATCACAAAACTAAAATTAAATGCTGGATTGAATCGCAATATAAGCTGAAAAAGTATTATTGAAATAACAGAAAAATATTAATTTTAATGTTTGAAATGTTTTGTTATAGTTATATATATTTAAGTTCTAAATAAATAAATGGTAAATTTATGAGTATGTAAGATAAACAGTAAACATATAAATATAAAGCTCTATTAATGCAAATCATACTGCTTATTTTGACGACTAGAAGTCGGTTATAGTATTGTTATTGGTTGAAGTGTTTTTGATTTAAATGATTCTTCCAATAAAAAACTTTCCAATGCTGAGTTAGCTGTTTTGTAAAACCTGAATTATATTTGAAGTTTGGACACTGAAATTGATTAACGAAAAATGAGTGTAAACAAGAGAAAGAGACAGAAAATATGGCTCTTTAAATATTACTCGTGGCGCCAAGTAAATGTGTTTTTCAATGGAATCAAAGACAGAGAGGAGCAAGTCATCAAATGCAACAAGAGGAGACAGCTTAGCTGTCGCTATTATGTGCAATACATAATAAATAATTGGGTTTGTCACAGAGTAGCAACAGGAACTTTCGTTTAGAACTGGACAGAATCGATGTATGGAAATAAAGCATCAGGGGCAGAGCCCAAAAGAATCTATTAATAGCTAACTCATTCTTCTTGGTAATAGAAAGTAGCTGAAATGAACATACAAGTAATTGATTATAGAAAACATGGTCTTATATATTGAAGTAAGCGAAAATCCAAACAACGAAGTATTCAAGTAAAACTTACCGCTGACGGGCCGGGGGGGGGGGGGGGATTCCGCTGGGTCAAGAAAAATGTATGCAAGAAAATTAGGAGGTTATAGAGTAACAAGCAGTCCATAAAGTCTTAAGCTGAAGAATAAATGCTCTGCCCACCACGGTACTGGAACCCGATAATCAGCTTTATAAGTCTTCAGATTTACCACTGAGCCACCTGTGTGCTGAAGCATAAATCATAGGGTTTTTATCTAAGATGAGTGAAGACTTTGACAGATAAGAACACAGTGAGAAATAAATAATGCAATTTCAATTCGTTTATATTTGAATTACAAGTAAACATTATGGTTTCATGTACAAGTTACATTCATGCAAAACACAGGTTAATGTAATTTTTCTTTATTTCACATATTCACTTACCTTAATATTTCAGCAATTTGTTTTCCCATGTTACAATCATCACTTGAAATAGCATCTTACCTTCCTGTGACATGTCTATCTAAAACAACCAGTCGAAATAGCATCTTCCCCTCCTGTGACTTATCCATATAAACTACCAGTCAAAATAGCATCTTCCCCTTCTGTGACCTATCCATATAAACCACCAGTTAAAATAGCATATTCCTATCCCATGACATATTCATCTAGAATCACCAGTTGAAATAGCATCTTCCCCTCCTGTGACTTATCCATCTATAATCACCAATTGAAATAACATCTTCCCCTTCTGTGACCTATCCATATAAACCACCAGTTAAAATAGCATATTCCTATCCCATGACATATTCATCTAGAATCACCAGTTAAAATAGCATATTCCCCTTCTGTGACCTATCCATATAAACCACCAGTTAAAATAGCATATTCCCCTCCTGTGACTTATCCATATACTAATCTGACTAATTGAGTAATTATTAAAGATAAAATAAAAAAGGATGGCGAAAATCATAAAAAAAAGTCTTAGGGAAATGGTATACACAGGTACACAAAGGTAACGGGTCGCGAACCGTGACTCATCGAATTCATAGTCCAGGCACGTTAACCACGAGACAACGCTCAGCTCGAAAGTGGTTTTTTTATGATCTGAAGGTGAATCCATATTTTTATAAATTAATTTCTGAGAGTTTCATTTTAACTTCTATAGAAACGAAAATAAAATGAGGGATAGTAAATCTGTAATTCGATTTTCATCTTTTCTCACAGCAACGCATGCAGTGATAGTCTAACGCTGTTTTCTTTTACTTGGAATATATAGTAATATATATATCACAACACGTAAAACCGCCTTGCAGGACTCGATTGTTTGTTTCACAATTTTCGCGCATGATACGTAATGGTTAGCTGCGCATAGCCGCCATCCCACATGCTGAAGTGAAGGATAGAAGGAAGGCAGCTACTCAACAGCACCTACTGCTAACTCTTGGATTTCTCTTATGTGATCAAAAAGTAGACTTTTACCGTTACCCTTTTAACGCACCACGATCCCGAGGTGCGGACTGAGTTTTTGTGGCAACAGGACGAAAATCCTGAACCCTAAGAATTCAAGTCCGGGAACGTTAAACATTGGTACAATGTTTGTTATATTTTGTAAATTATGTGTTACGTCTGTACTGTCTGTGTTTTCGTAAACCAGCAACAGAAGTGAAAGTTTAAGGAAATATATAAAATTTTTTGAGTCAGGAGTGACCTAGTGGTTAACATGAATTCAAAGAAATGCGTTTCATTATTTGGAGCTGTGGGTGCGATTCAACATTGACAGTGTTTGTATGTTTGAAGTTAAGCACAAAGCAACACAATGGACTATCTTATCTGTGCTATGCCCGCCACGGACATCGAAACCCGGTTTCTAGCGTTGTAAGTCCGCAGACATGCCGCTGTGCCACTGGGGGGGGGGGGGGTATTGACGGTGAAATCGAAATATTCAGTCTGGCAAGAGTGGCTGAAAAGTTGGCGGGTGGGGGTTCAGAATTAGGGACAACTATGCTTAGATAACTCTTGTGTAGCTTCGCGGGAACTTCTGAAACAAACAAAAGTATATCTAACATTATAACCATTGACCTTGTTGTATCACATATCAAAAGGTTCCTCACAATAATTTAGTTATCGAAATATTAGATAATAACTAATATAATTACGTTTAATAAGTATTTATTTTTATTATTTTAAATGATTAACAAATCACCATGTCGATACAAGTTTTAACAGCTTGTTCTGAATCGATAATTCAAGTTATAACTTTTTACGTATTAAATCTATTTTAAAGTTGAGAAACGTAGGTACTTTCATTAGGGAAGACAACCTCTCAAGCCTTCTGCTCGCATACACTTAAGAGAAGTATGGTTCGTTGTAAGTAGAGTAGTTTTAACTTCTTTTTTGTTGATTGTTGCGTTTCCTACTGTTTTCGTACACGCCACCAATAAAATCAAAAGAGCAAGAGATGGCTCTCACAAGTTTCTATACTGTTCAGTCTATTGGAACACAGTTCGTTGGTTTGATATTAAACCCAAAGTTGCACAGTGGACTATATGTGCTGCGTCTACCACAGGAATCGAATTTCGAAGTTTAACGTCACAAGCTTTCAAGCATGCCGCTTAGTCATTGGAGGTCATTTACACAGAGAAAACGGTGGGTTGATACTTATTTAATCCAATGACGTCAGCCACAAAATAACTTTTGTAGTTATCACGACGCATGCATCAAATAAATAAAACCATGTTATGACCTGAATGTAAATTACTGCCATGACGTCAATACCGCTAATAACAATACCATTGCTATTAGTAGTTTCAGTAATTAATGGACTTAGGATTATGGTTTTACTTGTTTTAACACGCGAAAAAAAAATTAATTGACCTTAACAAATAAGACGATTACAGAGACAATTCCGTGAATTTCAAGTCTACTGATATCTTAAAAACTAGGAGACGGTTAAACTCTTCCTCCTGAAGAGGTCAGATGAAACTAACACAAGTCACGAGCACCGCAATAACTGGTGGAACGGAAATTTTACAGAGTAAATAAATGAAACAGACCAGTGAAACGACGAGACTAAATACAACTGTTTTGAAACAAACAACAAAAACAAACGCAATCAGTGCTAAAGCACAACAGGGCTGATATTATAGCTTATCTTATAGCTTATTAAGATAAAACGTGTACAACTTCAAAGAAATAATAATATTAATATTCTTCATACATGCTACAAATGTACAAATAATCTTTTTATTACTTGTTTATTTTTTCTCTGCTTCAAGATGGTCAGTCTTTATTTCAGCTCTAACCTGGTAGTGAGGAAAAAATTATTGGAGGTAGGAAAACTTCAATCTACGAGAGGACAAGAAAATCTGTATGGTCAACTATGCTAAATTAACTAAATGGCTTGGTTTGACCACTCATACGTCGTCCTAGCTATGCGCGACAAGGTTCAATCCAAATGTAAAATTTTATTATTTTACTTGCTTTCTTTACTCAGGACAATCACCTGTAACCGAATCATTCTTAATGAGTGCTAGCTTGACTCCAAGACACTGGCCAAGACCGGAATGTATAGCTTTATTCGGGTGAGTTCTAACTGTATGAATGTGAACATTTCGAGAACACCAAACCAAACCAAAATTATATCTTAAATGACATATGTTCACAAGCTTATTATGAAAAACTAAGACAAAGGTAACTTTCAATTTTTACACAGACAGTGACTCTCGCTTGAGGTCAGGGATCAGTTACATGGATTTAAGCATTACTTACATTCATAGCTTGTGTGTATTCGTTAGCTCGTCTGTCTGTTACCATGTGTTCAGAAAGTAATATTTGAGAAAGTTAAATACTGGTGTTGAAGCTAGACAAACACCTGTTAGGTGATGAACTAATTCTAATTTCAGATTTTCCGAAATCCAGAAATATCCATCATTTAAAGGGTAACTCCGCCTCTGAAACATCTTTTATTTACGTGAAAATATTATATCTGCTTAATTATATGTGTCGGTTGAGAAATATAATTATGTTGTAATAACCATAAAACAAGATAATAAATATAGAATTATTTACTTTCGTGTATTTCATGAGTAATACCAGATATGTTAGGTTGCGCTCAGGTTTGTTGACATAGAAACATTGGCAGCCTACTCACTCATTGCTCTGCGTATGATTTTTAACGGCGTATTGTAGAGCAGTTGTATACGTGTATTTCAAACGATTGTATAATAATAATAGTCTAAAACTTCTTTTCATTTTTCCTGGTGTCCAAACGTTCTCCGTTGTTTTAGTTTAGTGGAGAGGGGTGATATTTGAACAGAACTGACATTGCCCCTTCTACAAAGTATTATTAAAATTTTGTATCCATAAATTTACCTTTAAACAATCAGGAGTGAAATGTTCCTCACAGATGCTATGTAGCCATTTTTTTTGTAATTTCCATTTTTCGGGGTTCTTCTTGTAATCTTACTGGTGATAGGAGACTTGGTGAAAACGTAACCCCTTGTTATCGTGATTCTTGTTAATACAACCATACCTCTACATTCGGCCATGTTTCTTAGTAGATGTCTAGCTTGTTGTTAGTACAACTATACATCTACATTCGGCCATGTTTCTTAGTAGATGTCTAGCTTGTTGTTAGTACAACCATACCTCTACACTCGGCCATGTTTCTTAGTAAATGTCTAGCTTCTTGTTAGTACAACCATACCTCTACATTCGACCATGTTTCTTAGTAAATGTCTAGCTTCTTGTTAGTACAACCATACCTCTACATT
>NW_013665797.1:382002-391550 GCF_000517525.1 Limulus polyphemus | reverse complement strand
TTATCTCAGTTATTTGAAGGCGAGCCTGGGGGGGGGACTTATGGAGCAAATATAGAGGTCACGTTGAGGTCAGTACTTATAATTGTGTTTAGGCTTAAACTAATGCAAAGACCTCAAGTTTAACAACAAAATGAATGGCTATGAAGAAACTAAACAACCTTTCTAAACATGTTAATTTTAGAATATTCGCACGAAGGTTATCTGCGTATGACCGACCTTCATTTTGAACTGATAGACATAGAGTCGAGGGAAGGCATCTAGTTAATATCACCCACCGGAGGCGTATAATAATCTACTATAAACGTAGATATATTCCGTTGAACTGCTGGTGTTTTCTTAGAAACACCTTATTACTAAATATTTTGTTCAATAGTATATACTTAGTGATCACAAATTATTCATCATTCGAAAAACCCGCAACGTAACGTGTAATATTACATCAGCTAGGCGAAAGCACAATCGCCTATGTTAAAATGGTTTCTGAAGGGAAAAAGAGTAAAATACCGTCGGTCGGTATGTAAAAGTTTAACATTGTGAAGCATGTGAATTTTCAAGGCTTTATAACAAAAGATCTCACTCTGCTAGAGCGCGCTACAAGGATATCATCAGTTCCAGCAGCTAAATCAGATAATCACGTGTGAATTCGTGATTTGCACGAAAGGAAACTGAATTTTACCATATCAAAGTTGAATTATATTCAGGTCGGTTTTCTATTCGCTCATGCGATACACAACACCTATGCCTTTCATTTCTAAAGAGGAACTTCTGGAAATCTGATATTTCATTATAGTTAAAGAGAAATGTCTCAGTAAATTAATTGTAAAATACATTTTGTAATGAAATTCAATGAAATTAATAAAAGATCCAAGATTTGACATTCAAATTATTTCAATAAAGCTTTCAGTTGACTGATCAAAAGTATTATATCTGTTCATCAGTGACAATGCACACTATATCAGCATTTTCATGAATACAACATCATGAAAGTACACAAAAAATGTTTTAAATTTCTAGAGATTTAGCTTGTACAAAATGATAAAATCTTAGCTAAAAATATATTCACTGGAGAGCCGGTAGGAACTTTGGAAACTTTAAAAGTATTTTATGAAAGGATAAGTAAGTTATTATTTTCAAACATTAGAAAGAGAGTTTCTGTAACTGAGAGTTTTTCGAGGATTACTTAAGTTGTATTTTAACACTACTTGTGTGCTCCTTCTGTTGTTTATTAACTTTTAAACCTCATTAAAGGCTTCTCGAATGTCATTCTAATTGTCTTTCTTGATTGAACGATGTTGCAAAATGGCGCCAAACAAGGGTGGTTGCTTTACTCCTTCAAAATGAACCCTGCCTACTTGTTTTGTTCTGGATTGTTCCAATAGAACATCAAACAAGGCGATTTTGTAAAACTCCGCAAGATGACGCTACTAGTGCGTGATACTGGAGGATAATGCCTACCAATTTACTGATCGAAGGTTATTTATTTATTCGACAAAAGTAAATATTTAGCTGGCCTCATTCTCAAATTTAGGGAATATAGTATCAAAATTAATAAACAAGCTACTTTATTTCTTTTAGGGTTTGTTTGCATAAAGCTTCCCAGTTCGCAGTTAATTATCTATGCTGTGACCACCGCATGGATTGAGCCCCGAATTTTAGTGTAATAATCTCTCAAACTTATCATGATCCACAGAAAGGGCTTGTATTATTTAAATGCGATAGACACTAAAACAAAGCGAGACAATATTTACTTACGACCCCTGGATAAAACTTGCTTTCAGAAATGTGACTAAGATCAATACTTGTTATTGATAATTCAAAATTATTTAAAATCTTATGAAATATGAGTTATTTGAAATTAATCATTTAGCAGAAAACGTACCTATTGCATATGAATGGTGTATGAAGAATGTACAAGAATGTTTAATAAGCTATATTAGAATAACATGAAAATTCAACATCACGTATTTTACAGTTTCCATGAAGACGACACATGGCTTAGCGGATAGAGAAACCAAAAGGATCTGGTCTCGATATGTCATTGAACACGCCCCGCACTTTCAGCTGTGGGGGCGTTAATATAACTGTGGTAGTCAATTCCACTATTCGGTTAAATATATAAGGGGCTTCTGATCTGACAGTTTAGCCCGTATGTTGCTGTTCAAGTTGAAAATAATACCAAAAATACAGCTTTCAAAATAGCATTTAATTTTTTTTATGGGAGGCTATTCCAACGCTACCGGTAGCTTAGCGGTAAGTTCGAGAGCTTATAGCACTAAAAATCGGATTTTCGTACTTGCGATGAGCTTAGCACAGATAGCCCATTTGTGCAGCTTAACAACAAAATCATTTTATCAGATATAATGAATGAATATATCATAGTCCCAAGATTCATTAAAACAAACCAGTGAAACAATGAGAAGTATCTTTAATTGAGATCTCACGTGGCAATGATAAAATAACAGTATTTTCTGAAATAAATACTGTAAAAAGTGAACTAAAAACAAACAAACTTGTTCACGACCATAAGTACATTAGCACATCTAAACAACTAAACAGATACTTTAAATCACTAAACAGATACTTTAAATCGCTAAACAGATACTTTAAATCACTAAACATATACTTTAAACAGCTAAACAGACATTTTAAACAACTAAACATATACTTTAAACAACTAAACAGGTGCTTTAAACAACTAAACAGGTACTTTAAACAACTAAACAGATACTTTAAATCACTAAACAGATACTTTAAATCGCTAAACAGATACTTTAAATCACTAAACATATACTTTAAATCACTAAACATATACTTTAAACAGCTAAACATATACTTTAAACAACTAAACAGATACTTTAAATCACTAAACAGACATTTTAAACAACTAAACATATACTTTAAACAACTAAACAGGTGCTTTAAACAACTAAACAGGTACTTTAAACAACTAAACAGATATTTTAAATCACTAAACATATACTTTAAACAGCTAAACAGATGCTTTAAACAGCTAAACAGGTACTTTAAATCACTAAACAGATACTTTAAATCACTAAACAGATACTTTAAACAACTAAACATATTCTTTAAATCACTAAACAGACATTTTAAACAACTAAACATATACTTTAAACAGCTAAACAGATGCTTTAAATCCAATTTTTTGCAATAAAACGCACCATTTGTCATAGTTATTGCAACAACTTTATTCGAATCACAGCAGATTTAAGGGATTTTGATATTAAGCCTTACTGTTTGTCAAACTTTCCCACCACAGGTTCTTTCTTGATCGAGAGAAAGGGCTTTGCAACAGAAATCCACCAATTTGTTGTAAAAGTCTTCATTCGTATCGTAGTATAAAAGTTATACACAGTACGCTTACTGAAAATGTGCATCAATATGTAACAGTATGATTAATTAAGTACTGCTTGAAAGAAAACAACAGAGTGTCGTAGTACTATGCACGTTAGATTCTGATAACACGTGCACTGTGTAATTGTTATTATCATGTGATACTATAAGTCGATAAATAAAACCCGATAATAGTGGATTACATATTCTGTGCTAGAATGTCAAGACAATTTTCATAACTACTCATATAAAACTCGTTAATTTTTATCTATCAACTTTCGAACGAATGTTTTACCTCTATAATCAAAACAGGATTAATTCTGTTGTTTCAGTTTTTTTATATCAATTGTATAAAAGAGAGGGCACTTGTGATGCGAACATATTCAATACAGTTTTTTGTTTTTGTTTTGTTAACAATCTAAAATCAAAAGTTTTAAATTAGCATTTGTGAAAGTGTTGGTTTGTGATAAAATTAAAGACCATGTGGCTGTAATATAGATAATCCTCACATAAAAAAATTAAAGTTAAATATATTACAGTTTTTTTTAAGGTCTGTTTAATCAACAGAGAAAGATTAGTAAAAAAAAACCTCTTTTGATACGCCAGGACACGTCTGAGAAATTCAATGAAATCTGATTACCAGGAAGAAAGAAGTAATGAACAGTTACACAATAGTTCTGAGCTATTATGATTCTCTTCCCTTGAAACAGTTATTTTAAATATTAAGTTTGGTAATCAAATGACTTTTGGGGCAATAAGTAAAGAAATGGGGACGTTAAGCAAATTCCGTTTACACAGAAAAACAAGTCGGGGATAGTAATAAAACAGATGAAAACGTCGGAGCAAGTTGATTCCCACGTGAATAATAATAGTCTCAATATTATGTGTGGTCCCACTGTAAGATTTCCTCTCTTATAAATATTACTTGGGAAAATCAATTTTTAAAAACAGGTTATCAGTCTCGCAAACCTGCTCCCCAGTGGCACAGCGGCATGTCTGCGGATTTACAACTCTAGAAACCAGGTTTTCCATCCCCTTGGCAGGCAGAGCACAGATAGCCCCTTGATTAGCTTTGTCCTTAACTTCAAACGATTTCTCTAGCTTACCGATTCGCCAACATGACTCTATTTATGACTTAGTTCACTGATTTGTTTTTTATGTATGTAATACAATAAGGTCAAAAACTTAAAAATGTTGGCTTTTCACTTACTGTTTCTTGCATATTTTAGGTCTTTTAAACCTCAAATTAACTATTTTTCTTCACACCATTCAACTTGTGAGTTTTATATATTGTACCGTACCGAGTAATTTTACATTTTGGCTTGTCATAGCAGTCAGTGTAAAGAATCATCACTTTCCTATGTAAAAGACACAGGGGAATCAATCGGTAATTAGTAGAATTAATTGCAACAGTGATAGTATATTTGTTGTTTACATTTTATCTGTGATTCATGTTATTGGGGAACCTAATTAACAAAATAATGGATCTACAAACAATTTGGTGCATAAATAGTGGTTACAGAGTTAAATGATAAAGAACGTACAAATGATGAAAAAAAAAAAACGAACGACAAAGAAAACCCAATCTCAGTTAGCATTAAAATCAAACTAACTTTTGTATTGTGTCTCAATATAAATGCGTATGTTTGTAGTCTGGACATTTATAAGAAGCAGCATAGACGTGGGGAAGCCATAAAATTAACGTGGCCCAGGGGTTAGCGTACATGGAATGTGAATTTTAAGATTGTTGCAAAGACGCACTCCTGCCGTTGGTAAGACAAGAGTAGACAATAATCTACTATAAACGTAGATATATTCCTTTGAACTGCTGGTGTTTTTATTTCAAGTTAAGCACAATGTTGCACAATGGGCTATCTATGCTCTGCCCACCACGGTATCGGTATGTTAGTACAACCAAACCTCTACACTCGGCTATGTTTCTTAGTAGATGTCTAGCTTGTTGTTAGTACAATCATACCTCTACACTTGGCCAAGTTTCTTAGTAGATGTCTAGCTTGTTATTAGTACAACCATACCTTTATACTCGGTGATGTTTCTTAGTAGATGTCTAGCTTGTTATTAGTACAACCATACTCTATACTCGGTGATGTTTCTTAGTATATGTCTAGCTTGTTGTTAGTACAACCATACCTATACACTCGACCAAGTTTCTTAGTAGATGTCTAGCTTGTTATTAGTACAACCATACTTCTACACTCGGCCATGTTTCTTATTAGATGTCTAGCTTGTTGTTAGTACAACCATACTCTATACTCGGTCATGTTTCTTAGTAGATGTCTAGCTTGTTGTCAGTACAACCATACCTCTACACTTGGCCAAGTTACTTAGTAGATGTCTAGCGTGTTGTTAGTCATCCAGGCCTCTACACTCGGTCATGTTTCTTAGTAGATGTCTTGATATAAATTAACAGTGTCTGATTGACGTATTTTTTTTGGTACACTTGTACAGAAGTACAATTCCCTATTCTTCCTTTTCGAAGTCTTCACTCTTGAATTCGCCATTTCTTCTTAATGACTTTCGTCACTTTCAATCATTTTCCACAGAGTAGCCTCTCTTTGCTGCACATCTGATTTTGTTGAATTTAGATGGGTCTGTTCAAACAACCGTCGAAGATCCGTATATCTTCTGTAGAAGATTTAGAAGTTAGGCCATTGTTGTTATATTTACGTTACCAGTAGAAAAACACAGAACGATATCATGTGCATGAGCAACAGTAGCAGGTAAACAGTGTCAGCTGAAACGTGTCCGTTTTCATATGTAATTCCAGTTCCATCTATAACGTTAATGAAACTACTGGTAAAGTGAACAATGATTTTTCATCAGCAAAATGAATTAGGGATGAGATACAGTAAGTTTTCTCTTCTTATCCACTTTAGTCTTTGTGCTCTCTTTGATATATTTTTATCACTTGATATTGGTATTTCCTATGAGTAACAGGGTATTTTTTTTCCAGAAAATGTAACTAACTACAATTACTACTACGTAAAATAACTTATCTTTAGTAGAATGGCTAACAAGAAACAGCATTTTCAATAGAATAAGAGGTACTCTCAAAGCCGAAACAGACAACAGTTAGAGAAGGACCGATGACTGACTTGAAACCAGAGGTTTCGTTTTACGTTTCAGAACCAACGAGTTTTTTCTCACAAGTCTGTATAAAATGTGTTGAAAAAAAGACCTTAAAGGTTAAGGTGTATATGCTACATAGCTTATCACCCTCCTGTTTTGCATTTCGACGTGACACCCCATCCCCTCGCGCATACATTAGATATGGATGGTACCTACGAAAAATGTCCAATAAGCAAAAAACGCCATCATGACTAACCCACAGACTTAGTGAATAAACGTTTGGGTATTCCTTAAGATAAATATTTTTTAAAGTTTATAAAATATTATCAAAAAAGTGTTACATAAGAGATTCAGGGAATTAAAAATTCATCTTGTTTTCATCAAAGTATTAAAACTTCCATTTATGCTCACACCAAAGTGTTAAAATTCTGTTTCATCTTATGTTAACACTAGTGTTTAAAGATTCCGTTTCAACTTATGTTCATATCAAAGTACTGAATTTTATTTTATATTCATACCAGAGTGTTAAATTCCGTTTCAGCTTATGTTTACGCCAAAGTATTAACAATTTTATTTTAGTTTATGTCCATTTAAGTGTTAAAATACCCTTTTAGTTTTTCTTCACACCAGAGTGTTAAAAATTCCGTTTTAGTTTAAGTTCAAACCAGTGTTAAAAAATTCCATTTCAACTTATGTTCACAACAATGTATTGAAAATTATGTTTTAGTTTATGTTCATATCAGAGTATTGAAAACTTCGTTTCGACTTGTGTTCACACCAGAGAATTAAAAACTTCGAAACCAGAGTATAAAACAACTTGGCCATAGTTTATGTTCACACCAGAGTATTAAACAATTCCGTTTCAACTTATCTTCACACATTCCCCTACAACTAAAAAAAGCGCAGATAGCCGTCGGTGTAGCTTTGCGCGAAATTCAAAAACAAAAAAAAAACAACTCAAAAAAATGTTTAAAATATTAAAATTTCCTTAAAATTTAAAATAATAAAAGTGAGATTTTTCCAGTATGAAATTGTGATTTAGAAGTTAGGCTATTGTTGTTATATTTAAATGAAGTTTGGTTAATTGAGAACAAAACACAAACGATGGATTGTAACATTAAAATTGTTATAACATCTCCTTGGAGTCCTCATAATGTTAAGGCTTGTTCCTATCATTATGGTAGATCGCCTGTCTTTGCTAATTATTTGTAAAAACATTTGTTTTAAACCTCCAAATATTTTACCTGAAGTAACAGAAAAGCCTTGTTTAGGAATTTTTAGGTTTTTAAACATATTTATTTCGAATGTTTTGAATAATATAATACAATAAACATTTTTTATGGAAATTATCGTACAATCTCGTGACATTCGAGAATTATATTGAGATTAGACAATTGAGATTTTATTTGAGGTTGCAAACTAATTATTAAACAGCTAATAAATGCAGAATGTCTAGCCTTTTCAACTTTGTCTATAATGAGTAGTAACTTCCTTTTTTTTTTGAGAGTTAAACTGTTGATTCGTAAATGACGCTTTAAGTTAGAATCAAGTCTTAGAGAGAGCTAAAAAAGAGAGAAACAGTGGAGATACTGATCAGTTAGCTGGTCGTAGTTCCGCTCTTACAACAAAGGCAACCAAAAGTCACAAAAGAAAGCATCCACTTGATATCTGGTTTCTTCTTTTCTGCTCAGAGTCACCTGTTGCTGTACAATAACAGGATATGGCCCTAGAACTTTCATAAATTTTCAAGTTGGAGTTTATTTTTATTCTTCCCCTTTTCTTTCACTCTCCTCTGGTGGTGACTACAGTAAAAAGGCGTTTACTAGTTTCTTGAACAATTTGTGTGAAAACTTTTACCTTTTCTTGGAATATGAGCCTATTGTTACTATATGAATAACATAATTGGTATTTTAGTGCCATCTGGACAAAAAATGAAACGTTTTATTAATTTTTTTTGTGGGTTGGGTTGTTGAATCATTTGAGAGTTATATTTTTGTAAGATTGCGTAAAGAAATTAAGAGGGAAAAAAGCTATATTTAAGTCACTATTACAATATTAATTCTGTTGATGCTTTTGCTGGGAACACTCAATAATATCAATTGGAGAAAGGGTTAAGGTTTATTAGATATACAATAACACAGTCTTTAGTTAGCAACTGGTTTACCCCTCGTCTACATGTAGGCTCAGCGCCAAAGACTGCATCGGGGAGTGATAGGTGAGTTCGCCTTCTTTTCCATATATATATGTATCGTTTGCACTTCACACGACAAGCCCCGACCCCTATTTTTTAATGTTCTTCGTGGAAAGGGACCCTTTAAAGGAGTAAGTGTTACTCACGGTCAGACATTCTCAGCATTACAACTGGAAAATACATTATGTATAATACAGTTTGTTTTTTATTTCAAGTTAAGCACAATGTTGCGCAATGGGCTATCTATGCTCTGCCCACCACGGTATCGGTATGTAGGCGTATAATACTCAAACAAGCTAGACATCTACTAAGAAACTTGGCCAAGTGTAGAGGTATGGTTGTACTAACAACAAGCTAGACATATACTAAGAAACTTGGCCGAGTGTAGAGGTATGGTTGTACTAACAACAAGCTAGACATCTACTAAGAAACATGGCCGAGTGTAGAGGTATGGTTGTACTAACAACAAGCTGGACATCCACTAAGAAACATGGCCGAGTGTAGAGGTATGGTTGTACTAACAACAAGCTGGACATCCACTAAGAAACATGGCCGAATGTAGATGTATGGTTGTACTAACAACAAGCTAGACATGTACTAAGAAACATGGGCGAATGTAGAGGTATGGTTGTACTAACAACAGGCTAGACATCTACTAAGAAACATGACCGAGTGTATAGGTATGGTTGTACTAACAACAAGCTAGACATCTACTAAGAAACATGGGCGAATGTAGAGGTATGGTTGTACTAACAACAGGCTAGACATCTACTAAGAAACATGACCGAGTGTATAGTATGGTTGTACTAACAACAAGCTGGACATCCACTAAGAAACATGGCCGAGTGTAGAGGTATGGTTGTACTAACAACAAGCTGGACATCTACTAAGAAACTTGGCCGAGTGTAGAGGTATG
>NW_013665797.1:380215-381196 GCF_000517525.1 Limulus polyphemus | reverse complement strand
CAAATAACTGAGATAAAGACACGAATTATTAAAACATTTTAAAAAAGTATTATTGAACATTATTGATATGAGTAAACACACGCACGAAAGTACTTTTCTGACTGTCCATAACTGCACGTTGTAATAGAGGTTATGAAGTTTTATCTGTAGAATTCCGTACGTTCATACACACACTATACACAGGCGTAGATATCTGGTCGATTGTCTACCATCAGTCTCTAGTGCTCTATTTTTATTTTTTCAGGAGAGTGGAATCATTCCATATATTCTATCGTTTGATGTAAAAAAATGTCGTTTAGGAACACAGAGAGAAGAAGGGGGGGATCCCTGGAAAGTCAATAAAAGCTTATGTATTTATCTTTGATAAAAATCACACAGTTCCTCCGAATGGTCAGATACCTTTATATGCATATTAATACACATAAAAATATATATGTATGTGTGTGTGTTAGAAAAGACATCCGTGCTACGAGTGGTATCTGTAACGAATTTATTATTATATATTTATATTAATATGAACGTTTGTTTAGATTAAATTTATATTTAGAAACCTACATAGCTTATACAGTTAAATATGTATTGCGAAACTACCGCCTGTTCTCCAAAGTTGTAGAAGATTCTCGAGAGTAAGTATCAACAATATATATATATATATACGTAAACGCTCAAATTTGTATTGTTACGTAAAACTGAAATTTCTATAACGCTTCCGCAGCCTATAAATATATCATACGCGACGCGCCAAAGAAAGAATCTATTATTAGTGAGCTGTAAAACTTTGGAAGCTATAACTGTGATTGTTATAATGCTTACCAATCGGAAAACTTCAGATATTTGACCGGAAGCATTTACAATGTTTGAGCATTACAACTCATTTAACTTCAGTGGATTCTCATCGTCACCGGTGGAAAAATCGGCGTGTGATCAGTGAAGGACAAAGCTAGCTAGCTTCCCGTGAAGCGAATCGTACCTACATCAACT
>NW_013665797.1:375610-379412 GCF_000517525.1 Limulus polyphemus | reverse complement strand
ACTAAATCCAAAGTACAATTTAACTACTAAATTTAAATTATCAGTTAACTCAATTTCAGATCATTTGAAATTATAATACGTAACAGTATCAAACTTCACTTTCGTTGGTATCGGCCTCGTGTGTTTCATTACCGATTTGAGCCCTCATTTGAAAAGTTGAAATGGTTGCTAAATTCAAATTGTTCGTAAATTATATCTTTGGGGATAGGGGTCCAACTAAGCTTCTTTACAAATGTAATCGACACTGGTTCAGCAACTTGTGATACCAGGCGGTCTACTCTGATCTATATAAATGTAGAATGATTTATACCAGAAAACTGTTATTTTGTATGTATTTCTTTTCCGTGTATTTAGTTTGCTGTTGCTACTAATTTTATGATTTGTAATATATACTAGGCGAATAAAATTTAATTAAACAGTTAATTGGATTATGCTAACCCTCTTAAAAACATTATTACGTAAACCCTCTCATTCACGAGTCAAGTGAACTTGAATTAGTATTCTCATAAAGATCAAGACAAAGTTTTTTGTTTGAAATGTAGTTTGATGTGTATTACACCCATGAATTAACAACAAACATTAAAAAGTTATAGCCAGGATAATTAGTGACGTATCGATGGTTGGTTGCATCACCTAAAATCTGTCTAATTATTTAGCTCTGTGTACAAAACTAGTTATTTTCGTGATTTGCCATGTGCAAAGATAGCTACCGTGAGAAACTACGAATCGAATCGTCGACTGTAAGAATAACTTTTTCCTTGTTTTTTTTTTTAAGTCTGCATTCTGAAATGGTTAAAGAATAATGAACAATCGCAATAAACTTTATTGCCAAGAGGGTTTTTACCTACATTTTTTTTTTTGTGGATGAAACAACTTTTCCGTAATGAGCAAGAAGTAGTTTGTTTCGTAGTTAACGTGGCCAAAAGATGTTTGTTGTTACCTGAAAACTGCAATTCCTCGTTCTTTTTTAGTTGAAATAACAATATACAGAGTACCTAGAAATTATGTTAAAAAATTTTTTAAAACACAGGTAAATATATTTTTGTTAATGTGACTCATTAATACCCTGTATATTATAAACACACTGAACTTTGCCTTTTGCTTAACGTATCTATTTGTATAATTTTAAGCACAAAGCTAAAGAATAAGGCCATCTGTGCTCTGCACACCGCAGGTATCGATAACCGATTTTTATCGTTATTAGCCTTTAGACTTGCCGCTGGAGGGCATTACCATCTGTAAAGACAACTTGTAATTTATACCGACGTATTAGATGTTCTGCAACCTCCTCCTGACAAACAAATCCTAAAGGAACTTAACGGTATACTTAAAGTCGGGAAATCTTTACAGAAAGATTTTGACAATGAAACAACGAATTGATCAGGCAGATATATACATTATGCACGTTGTTTGTGGAAAACGACTGCTTGGCAAAATTCCGAAAGAGCAACGCTTCGCTCTCTGTATTTAGCCGTTTCAGTTTTCAACATTAATACCGAAACGCCCTCTTCAGAGAGATAATCTATTAGACAGTTGCGGACTACAAACACTTCAATGGGACACCGTCAATGTCTTTGTAACAACCTTATATGTATGAAGATATGCAATTATGTGTCATGACATTGAAGTTAAAGTATTAAGGGGTTTGATTATAAAATACCATGCACCGATCAGTAATGCATAAGAACCCTTTTTTGAAGAACTTTAACATTTTCTTAAAGTTTTGAGTCATACTTTAACGAATTTGGAAATTAAACTCAGAAAAACGTGAATATTGGCTAAAAGTCCAGCTACTTCCAAGTGGAAGACGATCGTTGTTTTAACAATAAAAAAAAAATATTACTTGAACTACTAATACATTCGAATCAATCAAATTTCTATTCTCAAATTATAATTGCAACCTTTGCTCTTATTTTATTTTAATTTAAGTCATCTAAAATTTATCACTTTGCGCCTGTTTAACGTTCAGTTATGGCATTGAGCTTTTTTCTTGTCTATGCACAATTAAATAAATAACCATAATTACTTACCCTAACCTTACATGTACTGTACTTTTTCAACTCAGTCTTTCTTTGCTTCCACTTTCTTAACGGAACTGAGCGAGTTTTCACTCCTCTTGAGGGAACATCATAAATATAAGTTATGCTTAATGCTACCCCTAGTGGCACAGCGGTAAGTCTATAGACTTATAATGCTAAAAACCAGCTTTCGATAATCGTGGTAGGCATAGCACAAATAGCCAGTTGTGTATTTTGTGCTTAACTAAAAACAAACAAATACTTAATGCTTTAAACTCGTAAAAACTCACACCAAAATTATTATATTTCCTATGCTATAAAGTGACTTGTGTTTGTTTGTCTGTCCGTAACGGAAATTTTCCTACTTCCTGACCATAGATCACTATAAAATTTCCATGGATTATTGAGTATGCTACAGAAGGATTCTAAGCCTCTTACTTTATTATTTTCTTTTAATTTCTATGAGTTTGACAGCTATTTAAATTTTTCTCTTTGCTACTGCTGGCGAATGACGCATATGCACCACGTCCCACCATCCCCGCGAAGTCAACGACATAAACGCCATGACTAGCGCAAGTACCTTTTCCAGAATCACTGAGTGCTATAAACCACTTACATAATGATAACTTAGAAAGAACTGTATTATTTGATGACTTTTTGTTGTTTATCAAATCTGATTAATCACATATCCACTCGCAAAATTTTCATGTTTACATTTTTGTCATATCACAGTAATTTCTCTCTTCTTTTACCTATATATTTAATGGCAACTAAAACGTTTATCTAGTTAGTTGCATGACAAGACAATAGCTGCAATGAATTGTAGGTAAAAAGAAGAAAGTCCTTAGACTTAAGTTTAAATGGAGAAATTTGTAATAAAGGTATTTTAGTGGTATGGATCATGCAAACAAAAACATTTGAATCAAGCTTCACGATACTACTTCCTTAATGATAACCTTTAGAATATTTTAATTAAGAACCACAACTTGTTCAGCGAAACAGCTCTTAACATTTTTTTCCTATTTATTCCTGGAACATGTTTATTCCTTATAAAAATATAACAAAAAAACCTAGATGGCGTTGCTAAAAAATACTTGCTACAAAGGTAATCGTATTTTAATAGCTTTTACTAATAGCTTTTACGACTAAAACCAACTTCATTTTCAACAACGAACATTTCCTTCAAATAGATGGTTTAAGTATGGGCAATCCTGTTTCGCCCGTTCTTGCCAATATATTCATGACCCAGATCGAAACACCAGCCATACTTTCTGCGCTTCATCCCCCACTATAATGGTACAGATATGTCGATGACACTTTTGCTGGTTTCACTTCTACAGAACACACACTAACTTTCTTTAAACACATAAATTTCATTCACCCCAACATCAAATTTACCATAGAACACGAAGAAAACAATAAACAGTTATCCTTTCTTAACCTCAAAATTATTATATCTGACACACAGTTTAAAACCAAAATTCACTGCAAAAACACACACACTGGTCTCTACATCCCCTGGAATTCCGCTCATGACACCACACAAAAAGTCAATACACTTAAAAATCTCATAAACACAGCCACAAGACTCTGTTCAACGGACTACATAAATGAAGAAATTAACCACTTAAAGCATTCCTTCATTCACACCAATAAACTTTCACCAGCTATAGTTGAAAAGCTCTCCAACATTCCCCACAATAAAACACAACTAACGAACAAAATTGACACTAACAAATCCAACAACAGTACATTACACTGCAGTTTACCTTTTGTTCCTGAAA